>NC_056736.1:285267922-285270422 GCF_019279795.1 Protopterus annectens | reverse complement strand
GGGCAAGGAAACCTTGGGGTGGTTTGCTCTGGTGCCTGAGCTTTGGTGTGGAATCGTGTTTAAGGATGTGTAGGTACATGGTTTCTCTCCTTGCAATTACCAATCCCATTACTCTGGAGACTAGATGCTCTGGGTAGTGCCTTTCCAGGAAGAAGTCGTTGAGGCACTGGAATCTGAGGAGGAAAGAATCTTCCTCACTAACAATTCTGCTTAGCCATATGTACTTCCCCTTGATGATGTTCTGCTTCATGAAGGGAGGCTGCTGGCTGTGGAAATCAAGGTAGTTATTTCAGAAGGCACTCTGGTGGTGGTGCTGCGGTATCGTTGTCACCTCATAGCAAGACGTTGTCCCATTCGATTCTCAGCTAGAGCGTCTTCTGTGTGGAGGCATATGTGAATGGGGCGTGCCTTCATTGAAGGTTGTGCGTCAGGGCTAGTAACCCGGTAAGTAAAAATCCACTACCAATCATTAGCAGACCGGAGTCCCACTGTGGCGACCCCTAACAGGGAAAAGCCGAAAGACACAAACAAAGTCTTTCTATGGAGGGTAGATTTGAAGGTCTTGGACTGGGGATCCAGGGTTAATTCCAGATCTAGGGACTGGACTTGGGTTCCTCTTCCCAAACTGTGAAATGTAGGAAACAGATTCTGCCTTCAGTCTCCTGAAGGAAGCTATCCAGCTCTGAGCTGGTGCTTTTCCACAAAAATAGGATGTTGTTAATAAAGTGAATATACAGACTAACTTTCTTGAATATTTGCACTTGGGTGAGGGTCTTGTCCTCCCATGCATTAAGGATGAGGTTTGCATATGCAGGGGCCATTCTGGCCCTCATGACTACTCCTTGTTTTTGCTGGTAAATTTCTTTGTTGAATACAAAGAAATTCTTGTTGAACACTAGTAAGATTAATTCCCTAATCATTTTTATTCTTAAACAGGTGAACTGGGTGTGCATCTGCAGGTAGCTGCATACCACTTCAATGCCTTCTTGTGAGGGATACTTGTATATAGGGCTACTATGTCTAGGGTGACCAGTAAGTGCTCGGTGGCCTCAATTTTGGTCTGGTGGAGTAGGTGGAGTAGTAGCCATGAGTTCTTGAGGTAGAATTGGGATTCCTGATCTACTAGGTTTAGGATGGAGTCCAGGGACTCTGAAATGCGTTCTATTTTCATACATTTGGAAGACAATATGTGCCTGAATGGGGGGGGGGGGGGGTCAGAGGTGTCCTTATGGATCTTGGGGATCCTGAATATCCTCCCTCATTGAGAGTTGTCTACTTCCATGAATTGGAATTCCAGTTGGGAAATGGCTCCTTCTTCTAGTAGTTTAAGGAGTATAAGATCAATTTGTGGATGGCTGCCCTTACCTTATTAGTGGCGACTAACTGGTAGCATTGGTTAGCTTTGAGCCCTGATTTCATCTTGTTGAGTTAAACGTCTTGGTTCATGATGACAATGCCCGTGCCTTTATCAGCTTTCATGATCCAGAGTTGGGGGTGGGCCTGGATCATGCAGAGGGCAGATCATTCATCTTGGGAAAGGATGAACCATTTGTGTCAAGGTTTCTTGCTCAGGGTGCTCCTAATGCCCTGCTCACATGCAGTGGAAAAAGCTTGTAAGGCAATGTCTAATTTTGGATTAAAAACATTTTTATGTACCAATAAATCTTTCATACCTCTGCTAGGTGTATCAGATACATTTACAGCATTTGAATCAATTAAAGCAGTAGAATTTAATGCAGTGGAATTAACTGACATACAAGTTTCACAGTCCACTTGTGATGTGTTTGAGTCCCTGTGGATGTTGGCTCTGGCATAGTTCCCCCTCTCCCTGCTGCCAGTCACCCTCTCACTGCTGCCATTGGTGATTGCAGAGTTGACCTCAAGGTGCTGCTCTGGGTCCTCCATTATTAATTCAAGATTCAGTTTCCTTACGTACAATTTGGTGTCAGTAATTGTATCTGCTAGCTTGGCTCTTTGAGCTGGTATGAAATTGAGCCCTTTCCTGAGTAGTGTTATAGTTATAGTCATTTTGGTGTTCCTGGTATTCTTGATTTGTCCAGTAGGCTTCTCTTGTTCTTTGTCCTCTAAGGGGAAGGTCTCCTGTGTTACTGGGGTCTGGTGGATACTTGGTGGTGGTCCACTGCTGGCTTGTCTTTGTGATAGTCTGGTAGTGGTTGTGCTTTGATTGATTAATTCTACCAATGGCAGGACTTCTGCTCGTATCGGGGTGCTGGTGCCTGATGTTCACTTTGGTTCTATTTGGTCTCCGGGGGGATCCAATTGGGGAGATCCAATTGGGGAGCTGGGTCCTGTGGTCTCCAGTGCCCTCTGTTCTTTTTGTGTTTATTGTTGCTAGAGGGCAGGTAGGCTGTGTATATATTTATATATATATATATATATATATATATATATATATATATATATATATATATATGGGTCTACTTTAGATGATCGAACAACTGAAATAAAAATAAAGCCAAAACTCCTGGACATGTTTGCA
>NC_056736.1:285260422-285265422 GCF_019279795.1 Protopterus annectens | reverse complement strand
ACACACACACACACACACGCACACACACACACACACACACACAGGCAAACACAGTAAAATAAGTATATTAATAGTCAATGTGCTATTACATTGTATCAATTGCAACATGTTGGCTGCATATATACTCATAAGAAAACATTGTAAAAATTAGTCTAATTGTAAAAGGAAAGCATACAGCCTCGTTTTGCTGCCAGAATGAAAAAAAAGACCCACCCATGCCACCACCATGGGACTCTGCCTCCTCCACATCCCATAACTTATCTATACTAACTCCATTGTCACTCACCCTCGGTAAAAGGGAAACACCACTGGAAGAATTAAAATCACTGTTCCATGATTCGCTTTTTCTTGTACTCACTTAAGAGGGCATTTGATAGCTTGTGACAGCCAAAAACAATTGTTTACAAGGTGTGCATTTGACGACATGTGCTGCGACTATATATATATATATATATATATATATATATATATATATATATATATATATATATATATATATATACTCACCTACATATAGATATATGTTTGTGTGTATTATTCTTGAAACTGCAAGTACAGTAAATTGCCACTCTGTATATATTCATATTCTTTTCAGCTAACATGTAGGTAACAGTTTCAAGTTAAAGTATCATGAGAGCAACATGGAAAAACATGCTGATCACAGCAAACACATGTTTTGCAGTATGAGCAGAGGATTAAAACTCTGACCTTTTAATGGGGTGCTTCTTGTAATCAAGGGTACAGCTTTGACTCTTTCTATTTCTGTTTGCCTAGTATGTGACTTTGATCGAGTCATTTAACCCAAAATTGCTCCAGGCTCACTGCCAAAAAGAAGCATTTGCATCAGGTTGTTTTACCCAGTTAACAAATGAGAAAACATTATAATTCATTATTGGTAAGGGTTTCACAGTTTATATTAGTGTGCATGGGCCCCGAGGGCTATTAGAACACAGACAAAATAATTAGGAGAAAAGACTGTCTCATCACCGATAGATCTAATGCACTCTTAAACTGATACAAAAAGTCAGAACATTTATTTGTATCGCTAATTTATTCCGTCTGTTTGCAAGTGAAATTTAGATATACCTACTCCTCTGACTCTTCATACCTAGAAGATTGTTATGCAAAGATATAGCAGTGTCCGCAATATGAAAATTTAACAATGTTCTTAATTCTTCATTATGCAGTACCTTTAATACTAGACACAAATGGCCTCTGATGTCACACTTGGATGTGGGTCACAGTATCAAAACTTTCAGTCTCACGGAGAAAGGTACGTTTTTTACTATATATATATATATATATATATATATATATATATATTTTTTTTTTTTTGCTTAGTTTACCTCTTCTGTAAAGATTTAATTTGTCTTTGTATATAAGCAAAATAAAGAATTATGTTCAATTATAGGCCTGACTTAGGGCAACCAAAGAAGTAAATTTTGAGGAGGGGGAGGAATGGGCTTATGTGGTATAGTGTGATAAATGGCTCATGAAATGTACAGTTTGAAGGCACCTGCATTACACATGTAAGGAGCACAGCTTATGCTGTTCTTGATTATGTTATGTTGTTATGTTGTTGACTTAAGCAAATGTTCTATTATTTAATATACCACTTATGGAGTTAATGACATTTGTAGAGTAAATAGGGCTTATCCAAGTATATGAGTTTAATGGCCAATGCACTAAACTAAGTAAAAATATTTGTGAAACTCTGGAGTAGCTCTGGTGATTTAACAAATATAATTTCATGAGCAGCCCTCAAAATCCATCTTCAGGACACTGGAGTAAAATAAAATGTTTGCAGTGAACTCATGTCCAGACCACATCAATGTCAAAAGTATTTAAAATAAATTGTTAATCTTAAGGTTCTCCAACTTAAACACATCTGTATCTGTATTTTAGTAGGGACTTAGTATCATTGTAATCCAGTGTTCCCTCTTTGCTGGGTTTCAGTGTCTGCCAAGCATTTACACCTGCTGTAAACTGTACATGCGTATCAATATTCATCAGATACCCAGTTTGTTCTAGACAGATTCCCAGTGACCCACAAATTGACTTCAAATTCCTTTAAACAAAGTTTTAATTCATAGTCTGCTATAAGTCAACTTCTGTATCCCTGAAGGACCAAGAAAGATTTCTAAATGTACTTCTGAACTATCTATAAATAAAAATACCTTTTTGATGCATGAGTTCAACTATCCATCAATTCACTAGAGCAACTATACGATTGAGATTCGGTATGCTCTAAGACTCTTAGTAAATGTTACCTTCTTTGCACAAATAGTAAATCATTCCACTAAGGAGTTAAAAATGCCTTGATCTTGTTCTCATTAACATCACACCTTTTAGCATAATTAAAAGAAAGCTAAGGGATGCTGTGCCATGAGAAATGAATTAGATTAGAGCAATACACTGACATAACCATTCATGCATTCGTTGACATTTATTTTATCCAATTCAAGGTTACAGGGATTTGGACTCTGCCCTGGCCTTTAATGGCAGTAAAGGGGATAACTCATTTTGAACAGGACAGCAGTATATTGTAGTTAACACATGCATTCACTCTTACATGGCATGCATACCTACAGATAATCTGAAGGATTATCAGTTCACCTGTAGCAAGAATTTGGGATCTGGGAGGAAACTGGAGCACCCAGTAAAACATCACACAGAGTTAGGCTGATATGCAGACTCCATCCAGAAGGCACCACAAAAGGGAACTGAATAGTAGCTCTCACTGTGATTTTAAAGCAGTTTTTAAAAGTTTGTTGAGCAATGGATTCATTAAGGAAGAAAAAATTATTTTAATTTAAATTTTTGGAAAGTTAGTAGCTGACTAAAGTTGTGCTTCCTTACAAGATGCTCTACTAATTGAAACTAAACATACAAAATGTTATGCCCACCCCATTTATAGTTCACCATCTATACAGTTCTGTTTTTAAATCTGTGTGCTTTGAAGAGTTCATTAGGTTTCAGGTGTTGGTTAGAACATAGTGCTACAATAAATATTGATGGTACTTGGAAGGAAATGCAGAGAGAGAGGCCCACAAAGGAAAACTCAGCATGCACTTTATCATTCGACCATTAATTTATATACTTTTACCTCAAAATATTTCACTCAGTGATTGTGACTGTTAAATAAAACATCACAGACAGATGTAAAGAAGCAAACCTGTCTGCCCCCAACTCCACCTTTTTAGTTAGTAAAGGCAGTCATTAGTTACAACATTTGAAAATCTCATTCACAATTTTGTTTAGCACACACAAACACACACACATACACACATGCACCCCCCACACACATCACAATAATTATAAGTGGATGTTAAGAAACATCTCAATAGGTCAGTGTGTAGCCAGAACATTCCAATTTGAACTCATTATCTCATACTGCTGCCAACCAACAAACCTGGTGCTGAAAAAAATGGGCACATCTCTCCAAAAATTGCCTTGCAAACAGCAAAGGTATACATGATTTTCAGCTGTTCTTTAAATTGTTACTAGTGTTGTTCTTATATCTCTGTGTAAATATGCTATGCAATTGTTGTTGGATACATTCATGTAGACAGTAGTAGACCTACTACGACCTCCAAGATACACAGTTTCTCAGTACAGCTCAGGAAAAAGGTAGTCAGTAGATTACAAAGATGCATGGCTACATCCTTGGATTTTTGCCAGGTGCTCCAACTTCCTCCAGTATAGCTAAGACTTGTTACGGTTGAACTGTTTATCCTCCAAAATTGGCTGTAGGTGTATATGCTATGTGTGACTGATATGAATGTTCCATCTCTGACAGTGGGTTAGCATTCTAACACATCCAGGATTAGTTCACAGAATTTTACCCACTGAATACCAAAAAGATTTCAGCCCCGCCAAACCCCAACCCCAGCCCTGAAATGGACAAGGCAAACTATCAGAGAAGAATGAATAAGTGAATGAATGAGTGGATGGATGGATGGATGAAATAATGATCCTGTAGCTAAAATAATAAGACATTTTTCCTAGTTTTCCACACAATTTGTTAAGCTTAACTGGCATCAGTCTTGGAGGATACTTTTTTTCTGGAGTAAGAAATAAAAATAATATATGCAATCTTTCATGGCATTTTTGTGACCCACCTTTATTTTGCAGATTTCTGTTATCTAATTTAAGTAAATTACATTCCATAAGAAATGCACAAAACACTACCGACTCATTTAAAGATGTTTTATTTCACTAACATAAATTGAATTACGCATTAAAGGCACCATGTCTGTTGTTCAGCTAATACTAACAGTATAACAATGCTAAGCAGAATTTTGTTGTTACATGTACAGTGCTGAAGTAGTCTGAGACTATACTGAACACACCACAAATAACTCTCATGCTTGTGTCACTTTTATGATGTCATCACTGGGTGCCATAGAGTCACATCTTCTCCTCCTTCAATATCAGACTTTGATTTCATGATCATGAGGTCCACTGCCACCGACTCTTAGCTGGTCTCCTTGGACAGGACATCATGAACTCCTGTGCAGCACACAAATGCCCTAGTGGTATTGCTTGGACAGAGCAGAGGAAATGGCAGCCACTAGTTTCTGGAAGGCAGCTTGGACTTCAGGAGTAAATTCACCAGCACCAAGTTTGGCTGCCAGCACAATCACTATATTGTTTCCAAGAAGCTGCAAAAATAAAAGCATTGTGTATCAGACCCAAACATTATTCTGGTGAAAGCCATGAGGCAAGTATTAAACTTTACAGATGCAATATTTTGTAAAGGCAAAGAAATTGTTATTTGAAATGCACTGCTTATCACAGAAATTCAACAAACTGTATACTATAAATATTGCTGTATGTTATTAATTAAAACTAAAGGTAATTAACTGTAGCTTTCCAACTATACTCAGACAAAGTCAATATTCAAACAAATATTGGTAGGCAGAAGAAACTGTATATATCCCCATCTCACTGGAAGTCTATTTCAGTACAGCAACAACATTTTAGTTCCTTAGAGTTTA
>NC_056736.1:285220422-285255422 GCF_019279795.1 Protopterus annectens | reverse complement strand
GGATTCATTATCCACGCCTTACTGTCATTTTACTGTAACCAGTCCTGTTTTCCTGAACCACTTAAAAAGATAATTTCTTATGTATCATTGCCATCTGTCTGTTCTGTCACTGTAAGGTGTAGGTCATCTGAACAGTGTGACTTGTCTGCCATCAGGACCTGGGATAATAAATGACCTTCTCATAGGGTTATCAATGCTATCTACTCCAATTAGTGCTCTAAACTTTAATAAAGGGCAGTCTTCCTCCTTCCTGTAGAAAGATTACAATAATAATTTAAAATATTAATCTTTCAGTGTCGTCCTTTGTTTCCTTTATTTAGTGTAAGAGTAATTGACCTTACATTTTGCCTTTGTTCTTCAGCTTTCTGCCTTTTGAAGCCCCATGCCTATTTTCTTTATCATGTAGATTTTCCTGTGCTACTTTCACAGTTCCTGTTTCTCATCTTACTCATTTCTTTCATCTTCTAAGATGAACATATTCAAACAACAACAAAATGGAAATGCAAAAGGTAAATGCCAATGCATCCACTCAGAGATGTGCTTCCATGTATCAACAAACAGTATTATACCTTATTCCATTAATAAGGTGCTTTATTTGTTATAAATCAGTCCTATAATTTGTATCTTTGCTGTGGAAAATTCAATTTTCTCATCTAAGAGAAGAATTCTACATGGGAAAGATGAAAGGAAAGAATATCTACAGATTTTCTATTTATAGATAGCCTTGTTATTTAATTTAAAAATGCAGCACTGGCAAAATGTATGCACATTGCTCCAGCTGCTGTGCAAAAATAACATTTTCAACTCAAACGGACATTAATTAGACCTACTAATTTCAAGTGCTACTTGCAGTTAGCCTTGCAAGTGTTGATACCTTTGCTAACCTATATATTTTTAATGTTATAAGTCAACAAGATGGTTTACTTGTTTACTTACCTTAGCAAAACCTGAAAGCCATCAACTTCAGCGTCTACTTTTGCCCACACAGAGGTGATGGCTTTTTTCACAGTGGCATCCCAAAGAACCATGGTTGCAAGTTGCTGGTCAGTGGCTAAAAGATGACTTTACAAGAATCGCCTGTAGAACTGTAATGTCTGTGTGGATTTATATTGGACAGAAGTCAGCTCACACCCTGCCTGTGGCAGCTTAGATAGAGGGTCCTTTTCATTTTTCAGACTTAGGGTCAGTAACTCTAGTAACATCATCTGCATCATCAGAAGGGCTAAAGGTCTCAGATAAGGTTAAAGGCAATGTAGCCGCACCCTTCGCAGTGGACAGAATGAAGATAGAACACATTTTCATAGTACTGTTCAATTAATTATAATTTCTATCTTTTTGCAAACGATGAAGTAGTGATAATTTGATATGTTAGCACAGTTCACTTTCTCAAGAAAACCAAGTTAATAACATTATGTGTCTAGATCTAGGACTGTACACAGTCTGCACTGGTCCATCATAGCTACTGAAAGTGCATAACTGCACATATACCATAAAAAAGGGCAAATATACTATAGTGTTTTTGACTGTATATTACTTTTTTAGAATTGGCATGTTTTATTTCTTCTTTTTTGACTTTTTTATTGCATTTAACAGAAGTTACTGCATATATGCTGCAAAGGGAATAAGATGTGAAATGTGAACAAAGAAATCCATAAACTAGTCACTAAAGCAATACAACAATCAGCATCTGGCATGTAGCACTGCATATACTTAGAGCAATGTAAAAAATACCACTGTCCAGGGTAAATTAACAGGTTTATAGCTGCCTCTGTGTTAAATGTGATAAGTCGAACATGCCACTGCTTTTCTAAACATGAAACTGTTTCTTTTATTTTATGTACTACAAATCTGCTTATGGATTTCTATACTTAAGTACCTTAACATTGCAAAAAGCATGTGAGCAAACATCAGAGAGAAGATTTCTGCCAGCTTTTGAAACAATATAGAAATATAAGTGATAAAATGCTATGAATTAATAAATGAATAAATGCTCTTTCATTATTAACACATTTAGTTAACATTTAACATATAGTGAATATTAATAGTCACTTTTACTACTTTAAATATCATGCATTAATAGGATATATTTACATTTTAAACAGAATAAGTTGTTTTTGTTCACAAGGAATCCAGAGGAAGTTCTCTTCCACTAAAACAATTATATAATCCGCAAGGCAGTGAAAAACAATGAAGCAAATCATTCAACTATTTATATTTTTACATAAGCAAAATTAAAATGTTAACCATTCAGTTATGCATTTTTCAATGCAGCAGAACAATGGAAAATATATCTGTAAACCACTCCCTGTTACACGTTTTACAGTGTAATAGAAAACATGGCTACAATTCTCTTATATATAAAAAGTAAGTATATGTAAATAACTGTATATATGTATTTCATGGATATTGAATTAATGAACCAAACACATGCTGCACCTCGGAGTACACTTGCAGTTTTAACAGGTTTAGAGCTTTCATTATAATGTTTACAGAACTTCCTCAGAACAAAAACCATAAAAAATGTTTACATTTTAATACTGTCCTATTCATTAATTCTACAAATCAAGTTAAAATAAAAAGTCACATTACTTTTAAATATCTATACATTAATTTGTGGATTAAAATGTTCACACATAAATAAACAATCTCAACATTATACTGTTGTACAATTCATAATTTATCTGCTTTCAACATTAAAATACTGTTAAATGAAATAGTCACGTTTAGTCCTGAGAACTTAGATGTATTTAATAGGAGCTTATGTAACTCCCTTGCCTCCAGTTTTGCATGCCAATTTCCTCCTCCAATATTGCATTGCAATTTCTGCAGGACAAACACAAACATTTATTAAAACTAGTATACACTGCAGGATGCTTATAAAGCACATTATTAACATTTGCCTTTTAATCGCATATGTATGTTGATAAATTGTTTGCCTAAGAGCCTTCTCTATTTTTACTACATAAAAGGCCTGACAGGAAAGACATGAGGTTAAATATACCACTCCTTTTGTAGCACAATTGCAGTAACAATACACAGTAAATATCTTGGGATAAGCATTAAGTGGACTCCGAGGTGGAGCATGTGTTTGGTTTATTTGTTTTGGTTGTTTTTACATGCTTGGTTTTTACCAGTTGCAATCTACATAATTTATAAAGCACATGTAAAATGTTCTTTTATATGTATATATATATATATATATATATATATATATATATATATATATGTATCTGTTTACACATGTTTTATATATATATATATATATATATATATATATATATATATATATATATATATATATATATATATATATATATTGCATTAAAAGAGGGGGAAATAAGTTGGTCTGTCATATAGTTAAAAAGCAATGAAGGACACTAGGACAACTTCAAAACAGATGCTAGCTGTGTGTGTGTGTGTGTGTGTGTGTGTGTGTGTGTGTGTGTGTGTGTGTGTATAAATCAGAGAATATATATGTGTACATATGTGTGTGTGTGTGTGTGTGTGTGTGTGTGTGTGTTTGTGTGTGTGTGTTGTACTGAGTCTTTCTATAAACCTGAAGAAGCGTACCTGTTGTACGTGAAAGCGCTTGTTTTTCAATAAATTCAGTTCATTTTACATCGTGGAGGTCTCCATTTACTTTGTTCTGTGGATATTATCTTCTTTTTCGGTGTGAGACCTTGGATGGTAGCCTTCCTGTTTTTCCTAATACGTATAAAATTATATATATATATATATATATATATATATATATATATATATTTTATATATATATATATATATATATATATATATATATATATATATGTGTGTGTGTGTGTGTGTGTGTGTGTGTGTGTGTGCTAATTATAGAGTTAATGAGGGAGGTATAGCTTCCTTAGTCCAAAATGATGCAGGTGATTTTACAAACAATTAACAGAGAAAAGGTGCATGCCTTGTTACTAAGCAATTGAACTGGGACTGCGAACACAGTTAGAAACTAATGCTAATCATATACAGCCAGCATAGCTTGTATTTGCTTCTTTTCATGCCTCTTTGTTGGTTGAAAAGGAAGGTGACTTTATAGTCAGAGATGTCTTTAGAAGACATGCAGTGCCTTGCTGTTTAGTGTAATAAAAAGAAACAAATGAACTGTAGCTTGAAGTCGAACAGTAAAAAGTCACACTTTTATTAAGTGATGATCAGAAAAGATGTACTGAGTACCCTTAGTGTGGGTTTTTGCTAGCTGTTGCAATTTAAATAATGATACTTCAAAATTGTAGGTGTATAGATGCATTTACTGTGCGTGCTCTTGTGTCTTATGACCCACACTTACTGGAAATTCCTCATTCCTGGGGTATAATTGCAATCTCCAGTCCCTATCATGAATGGGATTCAGGGGATTACTCAAACCTGTCGGCCAAGGGTAGACACATGGTGATCCATTCAGTGTAGCACGCGTGCAGCCCTTGGCATTTAAGGATGTCACAGACTTGTTATTGCTCAATGTCGTGTGGCTGAAACCCACTTGTCCCTCTAACAAGTTACAGATGAACACATGGCTCCGCTCTTCCTATCTCTAAACAAGATTAAACAGACTATCAGAAAATAATGAAGGGTGGGTGGATAGATGAAATAATGAACTTGTAGCTAAAATAATATTTGTTTCAGTTTTCTGTCCTATTCCTTAGAATTAACAGCAAGTAATATTAAAGGTTACATCATTCTTGAGTAAGAAACTAAAACAATATGTGTAGTCTTTCATAGGATTTTTGTAATCCTCCCTTGCTTCCCTAATTTCTACTATATAATTTAAGTAAACTGCTTTAGGCGGCCGCAGTGGTGCAGTGGTTAGCATTGCCACCTCACAGCAAAAGGTTCTCCGGTTCAATCCTCAGCTGGGGTGCCTTCTATGCGGAGTCTGCATGTCCTCCCTGTGATCACGTGGGTTTTCTCCTGGTGTTCCAGTTTCCTCCCACATCCCAAAGATATGCTGTAGGTGGTTTGGACACTCTAAATTAGCCCTAGGTGTGCATATGTGTGCCTTCTGTGGAAGGCTGGGCACCAGGCTGGCAACTCAACACCATAAAACTCCACTGCCAATCATGAGCGGACAGGTGATCCAGTGTGGTGACCCCTAACTGTGAAAAGCCGAAAGACGAATCTAAGTAAACTGATTTTCACAATAATGCATAAGACACCACCAGCTCATTTAAAGATGTTTTATTTTGTTAACAGAGATTGAAATAAGCATTACAGGCATCCTGTCTGTTGTTGATCCAGTGTTAACAGTGAAAGAACACTGCAGCATTTTGCTGTTACATGCACAGAGCTGAATTAGTCTAAGACTGCAATGAGTGCACTAGAAATTATTATCAAGCTTGTGAGACTTTTATGATGTCATCACTAAGTGCTGCAGGGCCATATCTTCTTCTCCTTCAATATCAGACTCCAATTTCATGATTGTGAGAGCCACTGCCACCGAATCCTAGCAGTTCTTCTCCGGCAGGACATCATGATCTCCTAGTGGTATTGTTTGGATAGAACAGATGAAACAACAGCTACTAGTTTCTGGAAGGCAGCCTGGACTTTCCAAGAAGCTGCAAAAATTAAAGCATTATGTATCAGACCCAAACATTATTCTGGTGAAAGCCAAGAGCCATGCACTAAATTTTACAGATACAATGTTTTGTAAAGGCAAACAGATGGGCATTTAAAATGTCTTATTTATCATAGAAGTTCAACAAACAGTATACCATAAATGTTCCTGATATATTATTTTTAAAAACAAATTGTACATACCTGTATTTTTTCAGCTATAGTCTGACAAAGTAATCATTCAAACAAATATTGGAAAGTGACTGGAATATTATATCAGCTCATCTCACCAGGAATCTGTTTCAGTTCTGGACTAACATTTTAATCTGTCACTGTTTCCAAACTAGAACCTAAAACTTCGGTTCTATGATGTTGCTGTCATTCCTGCAGTTGTTAACAGTATCGATAACTTAAATGTTTCAGTCAAGTGGCCATTATGGAGACAATGTTGTCAGATACTGTTTTGATTAAACAATGGCCTATTTTACCATTTATTTAATCTGTGTCATGTCCTTATGTTTTAGTGAGTGAAGTGGTTTTATACTTACCATATATCTATGCTCTTAACTTAAATTCATACTTGTAATTTAATGCATGTATAAATAATGTACTATCGGTGTTTTTGCCTGCTGGCCTCTTATGGATTATATGCTATTTTGGGGGAAATGCGATCTGGGATGGAAGTTTTAACAATCTGGTTGCCACAATGCAGTTATCTAAATGAAGAAAACATTCCCGCTCTCACATAAACTATTCTGTCTGCATCTCTATTGCTTTTCAGTAGATATTTGCAGTGTCAGTGGCTCAACAGTTAGCACATTCACTTTTGGTGCTGGAAGAACAGAAGGCTGTGGGAACTGTTCTTACTCTAGATGACTGGATTACTGACACCGCAGTGCAGAATTATGGGTAATGCACTCCCAATGTGTTGTCCTTTGGATGCAGTGTTAAACTGAGGTCCTAGCTGCTTGATTTGGTGGTAGTGTAGGTAGATGCAAGAAATCTCATGGCTCCTATCAGCAACATTACGGGAAAGTTCTTTGATGCCCTGGCCAAATTTCCCATAGTATAAATACCTGTGAAAAGAAGCCACCAGTCTGGTTGGACTAACCTGGCCAACAATAGATAAATACATTTGTATCAGCACTAGCAATTAATAAACACTTTCACACTTTCTACTATTGTCTGGAAGTTAGTGCAGAGGGTTAAGGCTATGAGCTGTTAATGAACTGCTTCTTATGGCCCAGGGTGTGATTCCCTAAGCCTCCATTTATCTACTATGTGACTCTGACCAAGTCACTTAATCCAACAGTGCTGAGATAACTAGGAAATTGGGATAGGCTCCTCAATGGTTTCCCAAAGCACATACTTAGTAACTATCTATGTACCTAGCAAGGTCTTTGGCTCAATTCCAAACAGGAGACCAACAGGAAAAATAGAGAGGTTATGCAGTAGGGCCAAGACAGAGAAACTAGGGTGCTGTCAGGTTGAATGGTAGGATATAGAGGGTTCTGTAAGAGGCACAATGACAGGATTTAGGAAAGTAACCAGTGGAGGACTACAAGGGTCTGCCCTGAGTCCAGTACCCTTCATAATGTTTATTGCAGATGTATTTGTGGGACTAGAGAGAAGAATTGACCTGTTTATTGCTGACAGAGAATAGGTGCAGTGGTGAAGGATGGGGAAGGATTTAGTGAAGAATTTGAAAAAAATGGAAAAAGTGGATATAAATGTGACAGCTGAGGTTCATTGCAAACAAATACAAAGTAATGGACTTACACCACTGTAACACTGGTATGAAGTATCAGATGGGAGACTGCAAATGCAAAAGAGCAGGAATAGGATCCAGGGGTGGTGATCACACCTGTGTTGGACCAATGGATGTAGGTCGGTGGGGCAGAAGTAGCAGCAAAGAAAATACTGGGTTACATCCTCGGAAGGATAAATTTCAGAAGCAAAGGAGTAAGGTTCCACTCTACAAGGCACTTTGAGTAATACATGCAATTCTGGAAGCAATTTAAAAGGGCTAGTCAACAGGCTATTGGAAGCTAGAGAAGCAGGAGCTCTTCTCACATGAGACCAAAACAGACAGGGGAGACACAATATTAGTGTACAAGATCATGTCAGGGAGATGTGAAGGGGTTATTCTGAACAAGAAGGACAGAGGGGGAGGATGTGACAGAAGCAGGAAGTAACTAACCCCTGAGTTTCAGGAAGTCCTTAATCACAGAAGTAGTTGTGGATCCATGGAGTGAGTGGTGGAGACAGAATAAAAACAAGCATTCAGGGGGACATAAGACAGGTAAAAAAGGGTAATGGGCAATGTAGAGATGGAAGGGGGTAGAATGTTAATCTACTTAAAAAGGCAGATTAGGTAGGTTTGTTGTTGCCTTCTGCTGCTAAACAAATTTAAGTAGGGGCACTATTATTTTGTTGAGGCATGTTAAAAATTGGAGATCATCAGATGACAATGAATGGACAATTATTTGAATGACACAGGGGAAGGAATCTGGTCACAGAAAGAGTGAGTTTTGTGTCAAACTGCCCTGTCACAAAATGAAGTGTTGCTAGAAATACACAGAAGATGTATGGCAGCATGATATGAATGCAAGGTAATCATAACAGTTGGTAAAAAAAAAAAAAAAAAAAAAATCATTCCAAAAACCTGTGAAAGAAACAGGCAGATTTTAGGGATCCACTTCTATTAAATATCAACTACACACATGAAATAATCTTACCAGTGTAAGCACTATAGTTTGGATAAGTTGGCAAGTTTTTTAAATATACCACCTTATTTCAGACATGTCATAAGCAAAGGGCAGAAATGTTATAAGCAAAGGATATAATGCATATTATTTGATACTGTGTGCAACTGAAGGGAGATTAGTGACCTAACCAAGATGACAAATTAACCCGTTGCCTTAGTGATGAGAAATAAAGAAAAAGCATCTGTGATTATTTATTTTATGTATATATATATTTGTCACAAAAAAGGTGTACTAATTTCTAATAATTTTCTAGTTAGTCAGTGAAAGAATGTGAGTGTGTATGCGTGTGTGTGTGTGTGTGTGTGTGTGTGTGTGTGTGTGTGTGTGTGTGTGTAGGATACATATGTATAGATTACGTAAGAAATCCATTTTTATTGATAAAGAATGATGCCGAGGTCTTGCAGCAACCATACCACCTTCACAATTGAGCTCTAGCTAATTACTTTAATGTCTCCCCATAGCGTTTTATGCTGTAGTACATTTTTTTTATTCTCCGGTTTCTAATTTGCTTGTATACAGACAAACACAAAAAGGCAGGTTCTATGAATTCCAAAATTCACTTTCATATTTTTAAAACATACTCCTGAACCCCTAATGTAGGGGACTGAGCAGCCCAGTACCCCTGTACTAAATCCAAGATTGCTGTATTTCAGTATAGGGGAATACTTAGGAATATGCAACCTCACAGTTCGTATATATATATATATATATATATATATATATACATATATATATATATATATATATATATATATATATGTATATTCCCCTATTTGCACACGTCAGATGATCGAGTTTTCAGAAACTCGAAATGCATATGGTCAAGACCATATGATCGACTTTCCCCAGAAACTCAAACATAAAAAAAAAAAACCCACAAAATCATTTTTACGTTTTTGGAGTTGGCACCTTGCAGCCCCCACACCCCCTGCAAATTAAATATGCCAACCCTGAGATTGCACTACAGTGAGAAAAAGGGTAAATTTCCTGATCCGCACTGTACTGCAATCTCCAGTCAAAAGCTTTGAGTTTTCAAAAAGTTGATCATATGATCTCAACCAAATGAATTTATATATATATATATATATATATATATATATATATATATATATATATATATATTATTTGGCAGTGCTATGGATTGTAGTCACTATCCTTGAATATTCAAGGGGCACCTAGTACCTTGGATATTTTATGAACAACTCTTTATCTGTGTTGGTTTTATTTCATTTGAACATTTTTATTATGTTCTAAGAAGTCCTTTACATCTAGATCCTTAGTAATCACAGGTAGACACAAAGAGTGACTTTGTGCATATCAGGTACACGTGTTTGGGCTGCAAAGCTGTAAATCTTTGTCTGAAGTGAAAGAGTGCCCATCTACCCATGATACTGTGTGAGTGAACAAATAACTCCACAGTGCACCTAGCCCAAATGACAACCGGAATGATTGGACTAACCTGGCTAATAAACTTTAAATAAATGAGCAAAAGCAACCTTACCAAACAGTCATATTTCATGCTACACAAGAGTCTGTGGTTACCATTTCTGCCTAAAAAGTTCTGCATTTTCCTCACCTGTGCAGAGTGTGTAGTCACAGAACATACCTCAAGATCAGCTAGATCCACATGGAGTGTATAGGAGCACAGCTGGCTCAGTTGTGAAAGATGAGACTTAATGTTATCCATGTGCTTCATGGCATCATCCACAGCAGCCATTACTTTTTTACCATGAGCACAAACACTGGGGTTTGATTCAATACCATTGACAGTAAACATGGCACCAAAGTGGCTGAAGTACTTCTTAGTCCAGGGATTCATGTGCAGAGTCCTTTAACAAGGTAAAAAATATTGTTGGACTAAATAACGCACTGCAAAAGGTGCATTAAAATCAACAAGTCTTCATGAAAATTACACTATCAAACTTCATATAATACAGCAGCAAGCTAAAGCAATAGTTAAAAAAGAGGGCAGAATAAAAAAATAATAATACATTCCTGAAAAAATAAGATTACCAGCAATACATTTTAATTAAAACATGATGGGTCAGATTCGAAAATAGGTGTTCTCACTATACGTTTGTCCTTATTCCAAAAGACTAGCTCGCAGCATAAATGACTTACTTTGATGTAAGGCCTGTCTATAAAAAGTCTTATACCTGGGTCCAGATTCCAAAAAAGCTATTCTCAGTGTAAGTGGTCATTTGTACTGAAAACAAGTCTTTTAGAATTGGGCCCAACATCTAAGAAATATCTACATGCAATTCATGTTGTAGTTAAATCAGCTTTTCCTGTTCAGCAGCAGAATTTGTAGAGATGAAAAGGAGCATTTCTGTGCAGTCCATAGTTAACAAGAAATGTCTTATAAACAAGAAGGAGAATTTACCTATAATGGACTTTAAGATATGCAGTAGTGATATAACACTAGACTGTGTTGTAGGGAGCCATCTAATACCAGAAAGAAATGAGCTACTGGAATACAAGTGATTAGGCGGAGCTTATTTCTTTGTGAAAGTACTTTATTCCATTAAAGAGTAATAATGCAACTATAATGAAAACACAGTAAGACCTACCTGTTTGGCGCATGGACACCTAAATCCTGACAGGTACAAAGTTAAGTGACTCATTGAGTTATTCATTGCCATCTTGAAAACATTTACATCCACTTGAGCCATCAGTAATTCAAGCAGTTAAGACCTTAGCTTAACAGCTCATCTGAAGGCCTGCACCCCCCCCCCCCACCCCATGCTGCTCTACAATGAATAATGGAACATTAATCAAAGTACCTAGTGTGGTATTTTTAGAGTATACAGTTAAAATTCTATCAACTGGTAAATGTCTCTATTTCTTTTCCTTTAGCCTTAACCCTCACCTGCCATCACAGACAAACACACGTGTGTCACGCACACGCACACACACACACACACACACACACACACACACACACACACACACACACACACACACACACATAAATACACTGTAGTTATGCTCTTGCAATATCATTAGTGAAAGTTGCAGAAACTAAGTCACCCAGGATACAGGTGCTCTAGATGAATGAACTAGTCAACATATCTAACTTTTAAATAGTCTTAGCAATCATTTATCCTTCCTTTACCTTATATGTTAAAACTTTAATATAACAAATCTGCTGTGGGGTACAGTTCTGCAGATACTGCTAAGAATGGATATTTACAACAAATCAGACATTAGCTATACCATAGAGCTACAAATTTGGAAGGCCTGAGTTTGAAAACTGTCTGGGTCACACCTAAAGTATTTTCTTTGGTCTCCCAGGCCTACTTGGTAATTATAATAACTAAATAAATAAACTATCTGCATAAAAAACATACAAGTTAAAAAAAACAACAACAGCATTGCATGTCTAGATTTGGAGTTATGTAAACAGTAGACACAATGGAGTATCATATTAACACTGCCACTGATCATTTCAACATCCTTGCATCTGACAACACTGTCATAGAAATAGTGCAGGAAACCAAACTTCTAGGAGTTATCATTGACAATAAACTTTCATTCAACCCCCATATACAGCAAAATATAAAAACATCATCAAAAATTGGGACTCATATAGAAACAAGCATTTCTTTACTGCAGCAACCAAAACTACCCTTGCAAAAACATTTTTACCTCCCTCACTTATTTAAGGTGCCCCTATCATAACTAACTTACAAACTTCTACCTTAATCAAGATGGAACAGTGCTACAACAAAGTTGCAAAGTTTGCTACAAACTCTAAATATCACACACAACACTGTAAACCACTAATAGAACTAAACTGGCTTGAACTCCCCGACCAACTTGCCTTTATTCAGCTACCACTTGCACAACCTTATTTTCAAGCCTAATGCCTGCCCTGTACTAGCCAGTCTAGTCACACCTTACACACCAAATCAATCCCTATGATCAGAAGACAAAAATCTCTTAGCTATCTCAAAACCTGCAAGAAAACCAGGTCACTCTCTGTATTCATACTCTGTCTCTATACTTTGGAATTCACTTGCTCTAGTTACCAGGTCTATGCCTGGCCTAATCCATTTCAAAGCCACTTTAAAAATCATCTCAAAAATACATGGCTCTGTTCCTGCATAAAGCCTGCATAATGCTCAGCTCTTCCTCTTCCTTCACACTAGCCTCATCTTCCTCTTTTGTCACATGTTACTCCCTCTCAGTATTTAAGATCCTAAGGCTCTCCTAACTCCTTCTCTGTTTCTATACCATATCCTTAAGCTACTGCTCAGACTGTAATGCCTCTATTCTTCTTAACTCTCACTGTCTTTCTGCATCACTAACTTTCTGGCTATTATTTTCCTTACTGAAACCAACAGTCTATTTTTTCATGTACTATAACAGTCAATGTCATACATTGCACTACCTACATACTATTTTTGGGCACTGTCTACTCATAGTCTATGTATATGGTGAGAGTGACTATATTGTCTAATGTTTTAACTCTATAGAATTGTCTAGATGTGTGGTATATATTGTAACATCTTGTAACATAGTTTATGTTTCTTCAAATTATTTTTGTATAGGATTTCTAATGTAATTTTGATTGTATTGGATTGTACTGTATTTGTATTGTACTGTATGTGGAGCTTTTCTCCCCGGGCCGCTGCTGAAAATGGGTTCTGTAGACCCAGTCAGACCACCCAGGAAACAAATGTTAAATAAATAAAATAAAAATAAATAAATGCATATGAAATAGTGCACATTAAAACAAAAATGTCACAGTATCCAAGCTATATTCAAAGATTTTTTTCTGCTTCTGTGTTTGATAACCCTAAAGTGTCACTAATTTTCTAAACATGGAATTATCTTTCTATTTTATATATTACAAATGTATTTCTGGCTTTTTAAAGTCAGATAAATTTAATTCTGCAAAAGGCATGAGAACAAACTTCAAAAAAAATATTTCTGCCTGATTTTATATTAATATATAGATAGACACAATAATATGTCTAAAATAAGTATTAAATAACTAAATGTACTTTGGTTATTAATATAATTAATGATTAATGTATGATGAATATTACTTGTACTTTTATTACTCATATCTTTCCTAAATAGGAAATATTTAAACTTGAACAGAGTAAGTTTTGTTAACAAAGAATCTAGAATTATAAAGAGGAGATTTCAGGCTAACCTACCACTTAGGTAGCTATGTAATTTGCAAGATAGTAAAGAACATTGACGTAGACTGTTTCATCCATTTATATATTTGTACATATGAAGTTGATACACTAATCATTCAGTTACATAATTTCCAATGCAATGGAATGATGGGAAATATGGCTATAAACCATTTCCTGTTTATAGTGCAATAGAGCACATGGTTACAATTCAATGAAATATAATAAGGCAAGGATAAGTAAATACATAGTAAATGTAAATGGCTATATAGGTTCATAGGTAAGTACTAGGCTAGCTGCCCTTGTGGGCTATTTTAAGCCTAGCCAATTTCCCTTTTTGTGCTTGAAACCTATCCCGTTTGGTTATAGATGGTCAGTAATTATATATTACCCTAATGAGAATTCAGATGTCCCCACAGTAATCAAGGAGCCTGAATCCTCACCACCGTCACTGGAGAGGGATGTCACATATTGGTGAGCAATGGTGTGGATATTAATTGAACTTCAGTAGCTTGTGGGCAGTTGTCAGTGAAGGTGTGTGTACTCACTACAGCCCCAAGGTAAACATATAGAGTTTCATTTTCACAACAGCTTTATTTATTTTTGTTAGTTTAGTTTAGTCAGGGAGAGCAGGCAAAGCTGTCAGCAGAGGATTATGGCAAGCTGACAAAGTACCAGTTGGCCAAGGTGTTTGAAGCCAAAGGATTGGTGCATGTCAACTTGACTAAAGAGGAAATGATTTTGGCCTTAGTGGCAGCTCCGACCAGCAACCAGGAGGATAACCAGACTGGTGAGGGAAATTGCAGCCCTCAGAAACAGGACAGTTCACCTTTTCTTCAAAGGACTTAAAAATCTGTCTGGAGTTATAGAGACTTGAACTGGAGGCCAAATGTTTGGATATAAAATCAGCAGAGAGACTGTGGCATTTGGAGGCTGAAGAAAAGGAGAAGCAGCATCAACATGAGAGGAAGATGCTGACTCTTCACCAGGGTCATGGAGGTAACGGGGAAGGGAATAACTGAACCCCAGAAACAATAATGGTCAGTAAATTTCTGCCACAATTTACAGAGGGTGATAATTTTGATAGTTTTAGTTATATATTTGAAAGAGTATATAAACAGTATAATGTTGACCAAGGGCTCTGGGTATAGTTCATGACCCCTTACACCATGGTAAAGCTGTAACTGCTGTTTCTAAATTGAGCAATGTTGATTATTTAAACTATGATAAAGTAAAGAAACTTTTACTTGAATGTTTTAAGTGAACACCTGAAGCTTACAGAAAAAAGTTTTGTGAGCATAAACGTAAGGCAGATGAAAGTGTGTGTGATTATATTGCTGAGTTAAGCACTTATTTTTACAGCTGGGTGAGTGGGTCTCAGGTCACTGCTTTTGAAGGGCTGGCAGACTATTTGATGATGGAACAAGCCCCTAGCACTTTGCCTGAGGAAGTAAGGTTATGTTTGGAAGACCGAGAATATAACTCCAGATAAGCTGGGGAAAAAGGGGATCTCTACTTAGCAAGTAGGGCACCACTGCACAGGAAAGGGATACCCAGTGCTGCACACGGATATAAGGGAACCCTTAGTGGGCAGCCTAAATCACCCCAACAGAGTCCACCAGTAACAGGGAAAGCCACTAGTTCAGGTACATGGCCAGGATCAAGGGTTAAATGTTTTAAATGTAACCAGTGGGACTATGCATTCATATAGATTTCCACTGAGGCAAGGTGGGGAACAAAAGGTCGAGGAGCCAGCAAGTGGGAATAACAGTATGCCAGTGGTAAGCTGTCTGGAGACAACAAGAGTAACAAACTATCACCAGAGGTTATATCCTATCTTAGTGGATGGAAATCAGGACACTGCTAAGAGACAGACAGCCTCTGACATAACCATTGTGAAGCTTGCAGTGGTTAAAGAAGAACAGTACTTGCTTGAGCAGTCCATTCCAGTCAGAGCTTTAGGACAGACCCCATTCCAAATGCCTTTGGCCAGGGTTCACCTTGACTGGGAGTGTGGAAAAGCAAGCAAGCAAGTAGGTGTGCTTGAGGATATCCCTGCAGATGTCTTGATAAGGAATGATTTTGATAATCCCTTGTGTGCATGCAGTTATACACAGGCAGGCTTGGAGATAGGCATGTGGGGCTGGTAGCTTGGGGGAGACCCAGACAGACCCCACACCTGAAGCCAGGGCTGGTGAGGTGGCTATTTCTGGAAGGGAGCTACCCTGTAGTAGTGAGCCTGAAGGTGAGCTACAGCTGCTGATAGGTACTGATGTTCCCTTGGACAGAGTGACTGCAAGAGCAGAGGTGAGTGGTAGTACCCATGCAGACAGTGAGGCATTGCTGTCAGAGGATACCAGACTTCCTGTGGAAGGGGAGCTAGAAAGAGTTACAAAGATAGATTTGAGACAGACTCAGTTCTAGGACCCTACACTAAGATGCTTGAAGGAGGTAGCTAGGGAGGCACCTGATTCTCAAGGAAAAGGGGGAGTCTGTATACTGGAACAAAGGGTTATTGTATAGAAAGTGGACCCCTGAGGGAGGGCTAGAGAGTGAGGTAATATAGCAGTTGGTAGTGCCCAGAGCCTACTATTGGGCACTTCTAGCCATAGCCTATGACATTCCTTTTGCAAGTCATATGGGCATAAAGTGTATCAAGAGATGTATTATGCAAAACTATTATTGGCCTGGGATTGCAAGGGATGTAACAGAGTACTGCAGGACCTGTGAGCAGTGCCAAAAAGTAGGCAAGACAGGAGACGAGGTCAAGGCTCCTTTGATGCCTTTGCTTGTGACTGATGAGACATTTTACAGGGTAACTATGGATATTGTGGAGCCTCTGAGTACCCCAAGTTCCACCGGGAAGAAATATATCCTGGTGATAGTAGATTATGCTACTAGATACCCTGAGGTGGCAGCTCTGTCTTCCATCAAGACAGAGAAGGTGGCAAATGCTTTGTTAGAGATTTTCATCAGGGTAGGTTTCCTGAGAGAAATATTAACTGACATAGGTGCCAGCTTCATGTCAGACCTGTTGGCTTGTTTGTGGAAGCTCTGTGGGGTAAAGTACCTAAAGACCACCCCCTACCATCCCCAGACTAATGGTCTTGTGGAGAGGCTAAGCTCTATACTAAAGACCATGCTATGAGCATTTGCAGACCAGTTTAAGAGAGAGAGTGGGACAAATATTTGCCCCATCTGCTGTTTGCATAGAGAGGTGCCCCTGGAATCCACAGATTTTTCACCCTTTGAGTTGCTGTATGGGCATGGATGAGGGGGTCTTTAGATTTGATTTGTGATGAGAGGGAGGGTGAGTGTGAACCCCACAAGGACTCTGTTGGGGCATATGTTCTAAACCTCAGAAAAAGGCTTAGGGAGCTCATGGGCATGGCCCAGGAGAACCTTGCAGGAACCCAACACCAGAAAAAGGTCTGGTATAACAGGAATGCCTGAGTCCGAGAGTATTCTGTGGGATAGCAGGTTATGGTTCTCATTCCTTTCAGACACAATAAGCTGCAGGCAGCTTGGGAGGGACCCTTCAAAAAGTAAGGAAGGTCAGTGATGTTAACTTCATGGTAGAACTGCCAGGCAGGAGGCACGGGCACAAATTGTACCATTTTAACATGATGAAACTAGCTGTGACCGATCTATAACCATCCGGACATACAAGCTGATTTAAGTATACTTTTTTGCACTTGCATTGTTTCAGTTATAGTTAACAAAATAGTACTGCATTTATTTATTTGTTTCACTGAGTATTAATTGAATATTGTGGTTTCTCTCTCTGCATGCTGTTTGTTTCCCTTCTTCCCCAGTGTTGTATTGTTAAAGTTGGTGGCTTTGGAATTGCCTGCCTCTGCTGTAAATTTGTGTTTGGACACTCCTCCTGGACCCATCTCATTTGCTCATGCAGCTGAGTACAGTGAGATCATTTGGGAAGGACTACCCCCTTGCTTCTTTGATTTCAGACACTCCTACCAGTCCCATCTCATCAGCTCTATCTACTGTGCACAGGGAGAGCATTTGGGAAGGATGACCCCCATAGTCTCTTAGTCTTGTTCTGTTTCCTCCCTCTCCACTTGATAAAAAAAAAAACATTTTTTTATACTTTATTCAGCTGCTCTTACTGTAACTCTGTTCTCCCTACTTTATTACCTTATTTTGCTGTTCTGTGTGCTCTTAAGTGTTCAAGTGCTCTTATTCTGCATTTATTACTGTTTGTTTGTTTGTTTTTAGCCTGATTAGGTTTATCTGCTATTCTAAGCATCTTAGTTTTAGTTTTAGCATCTGTGTTTCAGGTCAGCTATTTTACATTTAAGGTTTTTGTGGTCTACACTCTTGTAGACAAACCCTTATCAAAACCTGCTCTCCATTAGTCTTCCAAGTATTCAGAAAACTATGTCTGGACAATTCCCATAAGTTTCTCCTGCCAGCCTGGTCGACATGGGCATACTGAGACAGTGTAGCAACTGCCTCATGGTCATGGACAGTCCTGTTCTCCTAGCGCACAATTCTTCTACTTGTGAGAAATGCATTTACATCAGTAAGCTGGAATCCATGCTCACTCACGCCACAGTCAGTACTCCTGACAAAGAGGAGATTGCCAGCACAAACACCACTCCACCCACATCACATAACCAGGCACAACACACATACACACCTATGCAGGGATCCTCAATAAAAACTTACCTAAACAATACAGACCCCAAAAACACACTCGGAAATATTCCACACACAACACCAAACACATTACACACAGTAGACAACACACCAATGTCTCACAAACACAGCCCATTAAACATATCAATAAACCAATGCAGCCCATAAGGCATAACAATAATCCAAACATACTAGTCATTGATGACTCAATAGTGAGATACACTGATGTCCCCCTCAACAGGCTCAACAAGGAGAAGGTCATGGTCAGTTGTCTGCCTTGTGCCAGAATCCGCCACATCACTCATGCACTTGAGTTTCTCCACAACAGGTACAAGTATGACTCTGTCATTGTCCATGTTTGTGTGAATGACTTGAGACATACCTCCCTGGACTATATGAAGACAGACATGATTGAGCTGTCAGAGTATGTGTGTCAGGCAGGTATGACCCTAGCCCTAAGCAGCATCCTACCTTTACCAAGAATGATGCCACAATGTCAACAAAAAATAATTGCCTTCAACAATTGGCTTAGATTCTGGTGTCTTTCCAAGGGGATCCAGTATCTGTTTACCTGGGATGACATAGTTGACAGGTCTCGATGCTTTGCCAGAGATGGCCTCCACCTGTTACCCCTAGGGCTCTGGATCCTGGCCAAGGCTCTTGCCTCCTCCATTGTGCCTTTTTTAGGCTATGTCTCATAGACAAATCTTCCAAAATAAAAGATTTGTCAAAAAGCAAATTGAAGATCATGCTGCTTAACGCTAGAAACCTTAACCTAAAAATGCACTCACTGGAGGCTGTCCTCACACTGGAAGATGCCAATGTCTGTGCGATCATGAAAACTTGGTTCAGGGCTGTGGAGAGCACCCCTGCCTTACCAGGCTATACCTCATTCCACACTTTCTGACCCTAAAACGAGGTTGAAAAGACTAAGGGGGGTGGAGTCCCTATCTTCATTAAGGACAGGCACACCCCCAGACTGGTTTGCCAGCATGATGCACCGCAATTATTCCAGGTGCTACTGACAGTTGGCAAGACACCCATCCAAGTTATAGCCAGCTGTAGACTCCCCTCTATGACTCAGGACACCCACTTCTCCTCCTACCTGGACCTACTTGACTCCATCAAGGTACCCGCTAACACCCTGATCCTTGGTGACTTCAACTACCCTACCATAGACTGGGTGAACTATTCCTGCACTAATGCACTCACCCAATGATTCCTTGACTTCATCAGTTCTAACACACTAGACCAGCTAGTCTCATCCCCCATGAGGGGAGATAACATTCTGGACTTGGTTCTCACCAGCATGGGTGACCGCTGCACCACTTCCATAGTATGTTCTTCCCTGCTGAGATCAGATCATTGATCTGTGTCATTTGAAGTTTCTATCCCACCCAACCCCCCCGCCATAACTAGACTGAAAAACTTCTCAAAAACTGACTACAACCTCCTAAAAGAGGGTATCAGTAGCTTCACACCACCTCCCCCCTCAAAGGATGTAGACAACTATGCTGAACAGTACGCCAATGCAGTATACAAGGACCTATAAAACTGCATGGACTCAGCCATACCCAACAGAACTAAAACCTGCTCCTCCAGGAAACACAAACCTGCCTGGAAGACATCCTCTATCAACAAGCTTTACAACAAAAGGAAGAAACTGTTGTCCAAGGGTAAAAAGGAACAAATTCCAAACTGGAAAAACTCCCTCCTCAGCCTCAACAAGCAAATTAGATCACTAGTGAAAACCTACAAAGCCAATTATGAATTGAAACTAGCCTCTGAAACAAAAGGAAACCACAAAGCCTTCTTCAGCTACATCAGGAACATCCATGGCAAAGGACAGGTTTGTTCCTAATTAGTGCTTAATGGTACCACTTACACTGATCCTGTTGACTTAACCAACCTGTTAGCTGATAGGTTCAGTGCAAACTTCATCCCCTACCCTCCCAAAGGCCCATTTGACATTCCCGATACTTGTCCCGTACCTCACGTCTCCATAGATCAAGTGTTAAAAGCCCTATCCAAGGCAAAGAACACAGCTTCCATGGGACATAATAGTATCCCAGACTGTATTCTGCACCATATCCAGCAAGAACTAGCTTCACCATTGAGCACCCTATTCAACCACAGCCTAATTACAGGCTTCATTCCAGCAGAATGGAGAACTGCCATTGTCATCCCCTTGCACAAAGATGGTGCCAGTACTGACCCAGGAAACTATTACCCCATTAGTTTGACAAGTCTGATCTGTAAAGCCATGGAGCATATTATTATGGATCTCATAAACAAGGACATAGGCAATCTTCAAGCACTTGACCCCACCCAATTCGAATTCATCAGGGGCAGATCATGCCTGTCGAACATAGTTGACTTCTTTGAGACTGTCACCAAGGCCCTGGATGAGGGAAAGTCAGTACATACAGCTTACCTTGACTTGGCAAAAGTCTTTAACACAACCCCCCACTAAGACATCATCAAAAGCTTACTCAGCTTGGCATAAATCCCTATCTCATCAGGTGGGTGGCCAACTGGCTTACTGATAGGACCCACAAGGTCAAAATAGGCACCACTACCTCTGACAGCAGACCTGCCACTAGTGGTATTCCTCAGGGATATGTCCTGGGACCCCCACTGTTTGGCATCTACTTCTTGCAGGTCCAGGTAAAGACAAAGGGCCTGTGGCTGACCAAGTCTGCAGATAACTGCAAGTTGGGTGGTGTCATTGACTCCCCAGATGAAGTTAACATACTGCAAGATGGTCTCACAGCAACAAATGACTGGTGACAATGTCATGGCCTTAAATTAAATGCAAAAAGTGCATTATCATACCATTTGGCAAAAGCACGGCCCCTTCTGATTACCACATCAACAGCAACCCCCTTAGCACACAACCTGTGGTGAGACACCTGGGTACTCAGGTTGACAACAATCTCACATTCACCCATCATGTAGCAGGAATGGTCAGAAAAGCCTTTTACTTGGTTCATCTCATAAGTAAAGGACAAAATGACAAGCAAGCACTGCACAGCACCACAACAGAATTAAGCAAAAAAGCATTTGCTGCAGAAATTCACAAAAAAACTTTTTAAAGCATATAACATTTGAGCTACTTGTGAAACTAAGAATCTAGTCTATCTAGCCTACTGTGTTCAATGTTTTGTTTTTTATATAGGAAAAACAAACAGGCGACACAGAGAGTGTATTAGGGTCCACTATTATTGTGCCCATAAAGGGCACTGTTATAGTGCTATTGCGAAACATATTCATGTTAAGGGAGAGAGTCATTGATTTAAATTTATGGCCATTGAAGAAGTACACGAGAACAAAAGAATAGGAGATATAGTGAATACTATGGAGAGTAAAGAACTTAGAGGGATACTGCAGTTGTCAGAACATTGGGGGGCAGGACTGAATGAGCACGTTCCACTCAAACCTGTTGTGAAAAATAGTAGATTATTTAAGTGAAGTATTTTCTTAAATAGGTTTGGATAGCATTTTATATGCTTTTACTTCTGCATTTTATGTGTATTTGTCATTGTGTTTTTAATATGACTGTTGATCTAATTATTAGTACTTCGTTGCTATTGAGAATAATTAATTCATTATGATTGGTGCATTGCTAATCAATATTCTTTTAAATTAATTTGGAAAAGTTGGTTTTAAATGTGGTCTGATGAAGCGATTTTGTTTAATCGTGAAAGCTCTCACCTTGTTATATTAAAAGTTTTTTAGTGAATTTCTGTAGCAAGTGCTTTTTTGCTTAATTCTGTTGTGGTGTTGTGCAGTGCTTGTTTGTTGTTTTGCCTATTTGGAACTTTGGCCTTTGGCACAGCTTGAATGCTGGTGAGGCTTGTTTGGACTGTTCATAAGTAAAGGGATTGCATCCAGAAAAAAGGTTATTACCTCTCTGTACTCCTCCCTCATTAGGCCTATAATTGAGTATAATGCCCCATTTGGTATGTACCTATCCGAACACCTGCACCAACTGGAAAGGCCACAGAAATACCTCACCCCTCCTCACAAAAGGAGGGGGTGTATCCATATTCATCAAGGATACCCACACCTCCAGGCTGGTGGCAACTCACGAAGCATCAGAGACCATTCAGGTGCAATTAACCATAGGCAAAACTGCTCTACAGTTTGTAGCATGTTACAGGCCACCCTCTCAAACTCAGGAACCCCACACAGCCTTCCTGAAGACACTGGAGAGTATAAATGTCTCAACAAACACCATCATATTGGGTGACTTCAACTACCCAAACATAGACTGGGAACATTACTCAAGCCCCAATACCCTAGCCCAAAGGTTCCTGGAGTTCATAAACTCAAATGCTATGGAACAACTTGTCACCATTCCCACAAGAGGTGAAAATATACTAGACCTGATCATCACAAACATGGGGACAAAATGCTCCACACTGGAAGTATATCCCTCATTGGTGAGATCAGACCATAAACTAATCTCACTGGAGATCCACATCCCGCCCCCACCCCCAACAAAAAAGACTACAGTGAAGAACTTCTCAAAAGCCAACTTCACACTTCTTAAGACTGGTGTGGTATCCTTCAAGGCCCCTGAGCCATTGGAAACCACAACCCACGCTGCTGAATCCCTTACAAATGCTTTCTACAAGCACCTCCAGGATTGCATGGATCAAGCAATCCCAAATAAAATCAAGACCCTTTCCACCAAAGGCAAGCGCCCGATCTGGTGGACCCCAGCCATAAACAAACTTTACAACAAGAGGAGAAAGCTACTACAAGATAGAGCAAAATCCCTAAAAGGGAAGACATCTCTGATCAATACTAGTAAAAAACTACGATCACTCATAAAATCATCCAAGGCCAACTTTGAGAGAAAAATCGCCAAGGACTCAAAAGACAATCATAAGGCCTTCTTTAGCTATGTTAGAAACCTGGGTGGAAACTCCCAGATATGCTCAGAATTAGTCCAAAATGATACAAAAATCACTGAACCCACAGACATTGCAAACATACTGGCAGACAGGTTCAGTGCAAATTTCTCCCCCCCCCCCCAAAAGGAGAAATATCTATCCCAGCAGAGTGTAGCCTCCCAATCATCTCAAATGCCCAGGTGAGAGCTGCTCTCTCTAAAGCTAAAAACACATCATCAATGGGACCGGATGGTGTCCCCGGCTGTGTGCTACACGAACTCAATGAGGAACTAAACCCACACATAAGGCTGCTGTTTAATCTTAGCCTTACCACAGGATACGCACCTAAAGAGTGGCGTATGGCAACTGTGGTCCCACACCACAAAGGCGGTGCTTCTATGGACCCTGGTAATTACTGCCCCATAAGCTTAACAAGCCTGGTCTGCAAAGCTATGGAGAGGATCATAATGGAACTCATAAATAAAGACATAGGGGACCTACAGACATTGGATCCTACCCAATTCGGCTTTGTCAAGGGCAGATCATGCCTCTTGAACTTGGTCGACTTTTTTGAAACAGTCACCAAGGCCATTGATGAGGGTAAGGCAGTTCACACAGCCTACCTTGACCTTGCAAAAGCTTTTGACACAATACCCCACTCGGGTATCATAGAAAAGCTCACCAGCTTAAATGTAAACCCATATGTCACAAGATGGGTTGCAAACTGGCTCAAGGACAGAACCCACAGGGTTAGAGTTGCTGGTGCCATGTCAGACTCCAAGCCGGTCACAAGCGGTGTCCCACAGGGCTCAGTCCTGGGCCCCCTCTTGTTCGGCATCTACTTTTCAGAAGTGCAGGCAAACATAGGAGGATTGTGGCTGACAAAGTTTACAGATGACTGCAAACTGGGCACCATAGTTGAAAATCCATCAGACACAGATATCCTTCAGAGAGGTCTCATAGAAACTGATAACTGGTGCCAGAGCCATGGCCTTAAGCTAAACGCCAAAAAATGTATAGTCATACCCTTTGGGAAAAACAAGGTAACCCCAAGTTACCACATAGGTGGCAATCCATTAAGCACAGAAGAGGTTATCAGGGACCTGGGGACCCAAGTTGACAGTAACCTTTCTTTTGACACTCACATTGCCAAAGTGGTTAGGAGGACCTTCTACATTGCCCACCTGATTATGAAGGGATTCACATCCAGATCAAGGGAGGTCATTGTTCCCCTGTACTCTTCACTTATCAGACCAATGATTGAGTACAGTGCCCCATTCGGAATGTATCTTACCCGACACCTGCAGCAGTTGGAAAGACCTCAAAAGTTCCTCACCAAAAGGATAAAGGGGCTCAAAAATATGCCATATGCTGCCTGACTGAAGAAACTCCAGCTCTATTCAGTCACATACCGTCTGCTCAGAGGTGACCTGTGCCTGACATACAAGGCCATGTCCAACCTGGAATTAATGGACATGCTCCACCTCAAAAAATCCAAATCCACCAGAGCCACAAGAGCAAGAGACTTAAACCTCAACACGGATATAAATAGGATGTGCTGGAGGGACAGATTCATCACCCAGAGACTCCCTATGCTGTGGAACAGAATCCCGGTCCATGTGAGACAGAGCACCTCGCTGGCTCTGTTCAAGGGGAATCTTGACCAGTGGATGGGAGATCGTAGGTTTACCCCGGGGATCATCTCTGTATCACTGCTGGACAGAGGCATGGCAAACTAATGGGTATAGTATTCTTCAACCTAAGGGGTGGTGAAAGCCACACAACTCTGGCTAGGCTTATAAATGCCCTAGGGCAGATAGCCTAGTATGAACCTATGAACCTATGAACCTATGAACAAAGAGAATTCATGGCCTCCAATACCTGTCCTATGTGGACAGGCTCAAATCACTATCAACCTCCCCCCAAAAAAAAAAAACAAAATGAGCCACACCAGATGAGAAGCTGAATTTACTTTAGAATTATCTAGTAACTCGGCATTTCGCCTTCAGGGATAAACTACAGACACATTACAGCTCCTTTTATACAACAATGCCCCCTTCTGATTGGTTACAACCATTTCAAACCATTATAAACACATCAATATTACAAAGTCAAATTCAATATTTTAAAACATTCACATGTTAAAACTTTTGTGGTTTCAATATTTGTCATTTCCCTTATACAAAACATTTTGCCTCTATTACACTTTAAAATTTTATCTGTCAGTGCAATTCAAAACATGCTGGATCATACATTCAATTTGAGTTATACATTTATCTATATAAATATAATAATATAGATAATCATATTTGACAATCATATTAATGGAAGGAAATTTTATTATTTTAGGAAGTATTGAATTTGACTTTGTAATATTGATGTGTTTATAATGGTTTGAAATGGTTGTATCCAATCAGTAGGGGACATTCAAAAACCAAACCAGAAAAAAGTGCCAATCGAAACAAGTAAATGCAAAAAATCCACAGGGAGGTAGAAACACGTAAATGGAAAAAAGGACCAACTCCAACCAAAACTTTGATCGAATAAAAAAAAGTTATTGTGTAAAATGAGTTCAATAAACATACAAATGGTGTTAATAATGTTGACAGAGAAGCATTGTTTTTTGCACAAAAAATACCTAACTGCTTCAACACCGTCATCATGAGGAATACAGGTGTACAGAGACACTACGTCAATGGTGAAAATAATGTGCCGGTTAGGATCAAAAGGAAAAGTTTCAACAAAACCTCTTAGTTTACTTAAAAAAATGCCATGAGTCCCTGATAAATGATGGCTGGTTAACAAGTAGGGAACTTAAAAAATGCCATGAGTCCCTGATAAATGATGGCTGGTTAACAAGTAGGGAGCTTAAAAAATGCCATGAGTCCCTGATAAATGGTGCCTTAAAAAATGCCATTATTCTGAGGAAGTCGTTGATGAAAGCGGACAAATAAATTTGTGGTACTCTATTTGGTTGGAGTTGGTCCTTTTTTCCATTTATGTGTTTCTACCTCCCTGTGGATTTTTTGCATTTACTTGTTTCGAATGGCACTTTTTTCTGGTTTGGTTTTTGGTTGTGCTAACTCATGGCGGAGGTAGCGGATGATCCTTTAATGAATGTCACCATTCACCCTACACCATCGTCTGGTAATGACAATTTGAACAATTTACTTGTGGCAGCCTTAGTTGACATTCAAAGTTCTTTGAAGTTTTTGGTAGCGAAGGTTAGTGATGAAAAACAAGAACCTGTTAATTGTGTTTCCAGCCCTGTCGAACTTTTTGAAGAAATGGACACTGTCATTGACTTGGGTAATCCCTTAGGTGGTTGTGGTGGGCGTGGAACAAAGGAGCAGCGTTTGCATTTCCGCGCTCGCAACACCGGAAGTATAACAGTTGAGAAATTGCTCAGCCTTGAGGAGAACCCTTTCAGTGGCACCATAAGGTATTCTAATGAAACACAACAGGACTGTTTTAGTGATCAACAAGAACATCTCTTAAGACTACTAAAAAGGTATAAATCTTTAGATTTAGAGAATTGTTATTTTGTGCGCTGTATTGAATTGGGTATTGTGCCTAAAGGACTGAGGTTTTTCAAGTGCCCAAATGGAGTAAATCTCAATAATCCATTTTTTGAGCGCTTGGTTGTATTTTTTTAATAAAGCGGGTCTACGCTTTTTAAATTTATTGGTTGAGAATAACAAACATAAGATGGCTACTCTCAAGAGTGAGATTGTCAATCTTGAACTATACTTAAAAAATAAGTTGACCATGGAGAATTTCAGTGGTTTGGTACACCAGTTTACACGTGAACTTAACCAACATTTGACTGAGGTTACCACTCGTAAAAAACAAAAAATCAACCGTGATTTGAGCTCATACAAAAATAAATCTGCCTATGATCATTTTGCCATTAACAGCAAAGATAATGGTCTTAAAGGAAAAGGTGTGTCTTTTAACAACAAACGTTCCTACAGTACAGTAACCAGTACTTTTGTTGGTGTTAATGAAACCATGTTTTCCAACGAAAAGCACGACAGTGAACAAAATATTGAACCACTTGACATCAGGGACAGAAAATGTGTTGATTGTGTGCAATCTATTGACAATAATCCGACTAAGGGTTCTGTCTGCGAAAGAGATTTACGAGAGGATGATTCTAGTCCTCACACGACCGACAAGGAGAGGGTTTGTAAGAACAAACCATGTGGTGTTTTTTCTGACTCTTCCTCTTCTGGTATTTCTAAGAAAAAACAGGGAAACTTCAACAAAAAGACAGTATTTACCCGCAGTCGGACTTTTTTGGGGTCCACCTCTTCCGGGGACGATGTTTACCAGAACGTTTAGATTTTTTTAACATTATTAACCTGACCGATTTTGTTTTTTCAGATTTACAACTTAAAGTCCTAAAATTGGGATTGAATTTTGTTCCCACTCATAGGGCCAATTATAGTAGAACCATTATCGACATCAAAAAATTTACTAGGAAACTGAATCTATCTTATTTAATGCACAATCTGCCAGATAACAATAAACCCTTAGCTAGACCTTCTACTGTTAACCCTAGGTTACATCATACCATAAAAGTTTTTGAAGAGTTATGCATTCAGGATGTTGACCATTTGTTATTTAAAAACCATGTTCACATTCGTCACAATATGACAATACAAGAGAGAACAGCTTTGTTTGATTTGCAGGCTTTAACTAATAAATTTAGATTCATGAAGAGTGACAAGGGTGCGAATATTGTTATCATGGGTCAGGACAAGTATAAAGCTTGTATGTTAAAAATTTTGGAAAATGTTGATGAATATGAACAGTTAGCTTTGCATGTGATACATCGACATTTTCGAATGATACATTCTCATTTATACGATGCCTTTATGTCAGGTGATATTACTGCTGAGTTATATGATTTCTGTGTGGTTTCAGAACCCAAGATTGGTGTGATTTTTGGCATTCCAAAAACACACAAGGATCTCAGCAATCCGCCTTTTAGGCCCATTGTTTCTTCCCCTCATTCTATCACTGAAGGGGTGGCTTTGGTTGTTGATTCAGTTTTGGGCTCCCTACTTGTTAACCAGCCATCATTTATCAGGGACTCATGGCATTTTTTAAGTAAACTTAGAGGTTTTGTTGAAACTTTTCCTTTTGATCCTAACCGGCACACTATTTTCACCATTGACGTAGTGTCTTTGTATACCTGTATTCCTCATGATGACGGTGTTGAAGCAGTTAGGTATTTTTTGTGCAAAAAACAATGCTTCTCTGTCAACATTATTAACACCATTTGTATGTTTATTGAACTAATTTTACACAATAACTTTTTTTTTATTCAATCAAAGTTTTGGTTGGAGTTGGTCCTTTTTTCCATTTACGTGTTTCTACCTCCCTGTGGATTTTTTGCATTTACCAGTAGGGAACATTGTTGTATAAAAGGAGCTGTAATGTGTATGTAATTTATCCCTGATGGTGAAATGCCAAGGTACCAGATAATTATAAAGTGAATTCAGCTTCTTATCTGGCATGGCTCATTTCTTTAGGGGGTTTTTTTGTCTGTTTTTTTGGTTTGGTTTGTGTTTTATTTACTTATAATTTTGTTTTATTCAAATCACTATCATTCTGCTTGGTATTGTACAGATTGCGCAGAGGTGACCTGTGTTTTGCCTACAAGGCAATATCAGACCCTACCCTACTAGAGATGCTCCATAGCTGTAAGTCTTACTCCTCGTGCATTACCCGCTCAAAAGGCCTAAATCTAATATGTGATATCAACAAAACCTGCTGGAGAGACAGCTTTGTTTCCCAGAGGCTGCCGCATCCCTGGAATAGACTTCCCATACATGTAAAACAGAGTACCTCGCTGACCCTCTTCAAGCGCAACCTTGATGAGTGGATGGGAAATGACAAATTTGTCCCAGGGGTTCCACCTTTGTCTCTCATTGACAGGGGTGACAGGTGCTGACTGAGTTTTCTTTTTTGTAGATAAACTCTTGACTAGGCTTGTACAGGCAGTAGGGCTGTTAGCCTAGTAACTTCCTATGATAGGGAGGCCCTGGTGCTGAGCATTTGCAGTAGATGGCAGAAGGAGTCTGAGGGGATCTGGTGACTGATCTCCTCAGTGAGGCTCGGATTGACACCTCAGTGGAAGGGGTAGCAATGTCCCAGCAGCTATGCCCTGCCAGGTTTGAGAAATCCAAGCAGTGTTACAGGAGTTTGTGGACATGTTCACTGGGAAACTTAGGTGTATCCACCTGGTGCAGCACCAAGTGGATACAGGACTCAAAGTCCTATCAAGCAGGCCCCTTACAGGGTGCCTGAGCGAGTCAGACAGACTCTGAGGGAGGAGATACAAGAAATGTTGGAACTGGGGTAATCCAGGAGTCCAGCAGTCCCTGGACCTCCCCAGTGGTGCTGTTACCAAAAAAAAAGATGGCAGCACCAGGTTATGTGTGGACTACAGGAAACTAAATAGTCACACAGAGTCAGATGCTTACCTCATGCCTAGGACAGATGAAGCCTTAGAACAGCTGGTGGGGCTAAGTATCTGACCACTACTGATCCAACCAAGGGCTACTGGCAGGTGGCCTTGACTCCTACCGCTAGAGAGAGGTCAGACCTTGTGTCTCCTTTTGGATTATATGAGTTTACAAAGATGCCCTTTAGGATGAAAAATGCCCCAGTGACCTTCCAGAGGCTGGTAGATCATATCCTACCAGGAGCAGGAGATTATTCCCTTGCTTACCTGGATGATATTGCCATTTATAGCCATTCCTGGCATGAGCACCTTCAGCATGCCAGGGAGGTCCTGGACAGATTGCAAAGGGTAGGGTTGACCATTAAGCCCAGTAAGTGTTAGCTGGGTATGTCAGGGGCGTCCATGTTATATATTTGAACTTTCAAAATGTCGAATAACCATATGTTCAAGACCATATGGTCGATATTTGAAAGTTTGAATATATAATTAAAAAAAAAAAAAAATACCTTAACGGTGCGACTACCTGCACCCCTCCACACTCCCCCTACTTAAATATTCCAACTCCAAGACTGCACTTCAGTGCAGAAAAGGAACATTTTCCCATTCTGCACCATACTGTGCCATTAAAGTCAACCTTCGAATACTTGAAATGTCGATCATATGGTCTCAACCATATGATGTTTGACATTTCAAGCGTTCGTTTATTTGACATAGACCCTGGCAGAGGTCTCCTACCTGGGACATAGAGTGGGGAGTAGTAAGATCAGGCAAGAAGCTGCCAAAGTAGAAGCTATTTAGGCATGGCCTGCTGCTGTTACCAAAAAGCAGGTAAGGACATTCTTGGGGACAGCGGGGTACTATAGAAAATTTGTTCCCAACTGTAGTACAATTGCTGCTCCCCTCACAGACCTGATGAGGAAAAACAGACCAGACAAGGTAGTGTGGACCTCAGCCTGAAAGCAGCCATTCCAAAACCTTAAAGCGGCTTTGAAAGGATCCCCTGTGTTAGCCAGTCCAGATTACAGCAAATAATTTGTTGTGTAGATGAATGCTTCAAGCCATGGGGTGGAGACTGTACTCAGCCAGGTTTCTGTAAAGGAAGAAGAACACTCAATGGTGTATCTCAGTCATAGACTCCTACCTAGGGAGGAATGTTATGCACCAGTAGAAAAAGAATATCTTGCCATAGTATGGGCACTGCAGAAACTTCAACCCTCTCTGTATGGAGGGAAATTCACAGTAGTTATAGACCACAGTCCCTTAACATGGCTACATTGAACCAATAGTGGGGTTAGCAATGCCAATGCAGATGGGTACTTAAGACAGAGTATGGGTTAATGTGTTCCCAGACAGACTCATTCTCTCAAGCAATGTTTCTCCAGGGCCACTTGAGAAACTAGCGTGAGTCTTCAAAGGGGGAGGGATGTGATGATATGAGGCATTATCAGCTATGCCAGTAGAAGTAGGGCTGTGGATATGTAGCATATGCCAGCACAGCTAGCTGGAATTTTGTAAAGAATTGTATGTCATTTGTATATCAAACTGATTTGTGCAGATGTTTGTTTTGTATTTGTAAAGCTCCTTGTGTTAAAAATGTACCAACAGTGTGCCCTGCTGGACAGAAAAAGAAATATACATGTATATCAGACTGTACTGTACTGTACTGTAACTGATTAAATGTCTATATTTTAACAGAGGATACTGAAAGACAAGAGGTTAATCTCAATCCAGTTAACTTTGAAAAACAGTAAGAATTTAAATTACTTAATTTAGGTCGTAAAGATTGTATCTTACAATTCTGATTGCAGCCAGAGACAAAATTCCTGGGGAAAACAAGAACTAGGAATACTTCTGCATTGTCTTTAGCAATGAACTAATTGCTACTCTGGTAGGGTAGAAGTTTAAAATTGTCTTATGACTTCCAGAAGCTGCGGCAGATCTTAGCAAGGCTCTATGTATGTGTATTATTGACACATATGTGCTAAATCCTGGCAGCTTCTACCCAAGGGGGTAGCATGGGAACCAGAAGTCAGATGACCAGATGTATGTGATGTTATTCTATAATCCATCACTAAAATAATATTTTAATACTAGCTGAGACTGAAGTCTCAGGGCACTCTGTTTTTTTGGAACCTGACAAGGAAGGACCCCTCACCTACTTCATCTTGCCTTGCTCTAGTAAGTGAACCGCGGAATAGTAATTCTTTAGATCAGTCAGGAAATATAGTGTGATTAGTTAAGTACTGTTTTTCTGTATCTGTTCTATCTGTGAAGCTATTTATCTGTGTTATTTTAATATTTCCTGTGTCTGAAACTCTGATGTTTATTGTAAATAGATATTTAGCATGTTCATGTTCATTTATTATTTATTATTAAATATATTTAAACTTTTCATTGTGGCTGATCCTTTAGAGAATATGTTAACCTTAGGGAGTATTTATATTTATTCAATGACACTGTGGCCACTCCTGAAAGACTTACTGCATTTGTCAAAACACTACTATTTGCTATTTGTCTAAATATTATTTTTTCTCAGTATAATTGGGTACCCTTGTAAGAGCCTTAGAGTAGCTGGCTTTGGAGTGTCTGGTGGCAGTAACTACCTTATATTCTGGGCAGAAGAAGGTATAAATCACTGAGCAGATGCCTCTGTTAATTAGTAGTACAAGGGGGGCAGTCCTGGGGTACATTTTCTGTTTCCCATCCATAGATCTAAGTTGTACATGAAAATGGACAGTAATGAACTTTGTTTTATGTGGATGGGGTGTCTATTCCACAGCAGTGGTGTCCTCTATGAGATGTACCTGGCCCTCCAAAACCATTCCGTTGATGCCGCAGAAGAGGTTTACATCTCTAGACCAAGTATTTCTGATTCGTAGGTTCATAGGTTCAAGGATAAGTACTATATTAGCTGCCCTGGTGGGCCATTTTAATCCTAACCAATTTTCCTTTCAAATGTGAGAATTAAACCCTGTGCCTTGTGTCCCTGAGGTAAACACTTATAGGCTCATAGGTTCATACTAGGCTATCTGCCCTAGGGCATTTATAAGCCTAGCCAGAGTGTGTGTGGCTTTCACCACCCCTTAGGATGAGAATACTATACATATTAGTTTGCTGTGCCTCTGTCCAGCAGTGACACAGAGATGATTCCTGGGGTAAACCTACGATCTCCCATCCACTCGTCAAGATTTCTCTTGAACAGAGTCAGTGAGGGGCTCTGCCTCACATGGACTGGGATTCTGTTCCATAGTGTAGGGAGTCTCTGGGTGATGAATCTGTCCCTCCAGCACGTCCTATTTATATCCGTGTTGAGGTTTAAATCTCTTGCTCTCGTGGCTCTGGTGGATTTGGATTTTATGAGGTGGAGCATGTCCATTAGTTCCGGGTTGGACATGGCCTTGTATGTCAGGCACAGATCACCTCTGAGCAGATGGTATGCGACTGAATAGAGCTGGAGTTTCTTCAGTCGGGCAGCGTATGACATATGTTTGAGCCCCTTTATCCTTTTGGTGAGGAACTTTTGGGGTCTTTCCAACTGCTGCAGGTGTCGGTTAAGGTACATTCCGAATGGGGCATTGTACTCAATCATTGGTCTGATAAGTGAAGAGTACAGGGGTACAATGACCTCTCCTGATCTGGATGTGAATCCCTTCATGATCAGCTGGGCAATGTAGAAGGTCTTCCTAACCACTTTGGCAATGTGAGTGTCAAAAGAGAGGTTACTGTCAACTTGGGTCCCCAGGTCCCTGATAACTTCTTCCGTGTTTAATGGATTACCACCTATGTGGTAATTAGGGGTTACCTTGTTTTTCCCAAAGGGTATGACTATACATTTTTTGGCATTTAGCTTAAGGCCATGGCTCTGGCACCAGTTATCCATTTCTATGAGACCTCTCTGGAGGATGTCTGTGTCTGATGGAGTGTCAATTATGGTGCCCAGTTTGCAGTCATCTGCAAATTTTGTCAGCCACAATCCCCCTATCTTTGCCTGCACTTCAGAAAAATAAATGCCGAACAAGAGGGGGCCCAGGACTGAGCCCTGTGGGACACCGCTCGTGACCGGCTTAGAGTCTGACATGGCACCAGTAACTCTAACCCTGTGGGTTCTGTCCTTGAGCCAGTTTGCAACCCATCTTGTGACATATGGGTTTACATCTAAGCTGGTGAGCTTTTCTATGATGCCCGAGTGGGGTATTGTGTCGAACGCTTTTGCTAGGTCAAGGTAGGCTGTGTGAACTGCCTTACCCTCATCAATGGCCTTAGTGACTGTTTCGAAAAAGTTGACCAAGTTCAAGAGGCAGGATCTGCCCTTGACAAAGCCAAATTGGGTAGGATCCAGTGTCTGTAGGTCCCCAATGTCTTTATTTATGAGTTCCATTATGATCCTCTCCATAGCTTTGCAGACAAGGCTCATCAAGCTTATGGGGCGGTAATTTCCAGGGTCCGTAGAAGCACCGCCTTTGTGGAGTGGGTCCACAGTTGCCGTACGCCATTCTTTGGGTACGTATCCTGTAGTAAGGCTAAGATTAAACAGCAGCCTTATGTGTGGGTTTAGTTCCTCATTGAGTTTGTGTAGCACACAGCCGGGGACACCGTCCGGTCCCATTGATGCTGTGTTTTTTGCTTTAGAGAGATCAGCTCTCACCTGGGCATCTGAGATGTTTGGGAGGCTAGACACTGGTGGGATAGATATTTCTCCTTTTGGGGGGGAGGGAGAAATTTGCACTGAACCTGTCTGCCAGTATGTTGGCAATGTCTGTGGGTTCAGTGATTTTTGTATCATTTTGGACTAATTCTGAGCATATCTGGGAGTTTCCACCCAGGTTTCTAACATAGCTAAAGAAGGCCTTATGATTGTCTTTTGTGTCTTTAGCGATTTTTCTCTCAAAGTTGGCCTTGGATGATTTTATGAGTGATCGTAGTTTTTTGCTAGTATTGATCAGAGATGCCTTCCCTTTTAGGGATTTTGCTCTGTCATGTAGTAGCTTTCTCCTCTTGTTGTAGAGTTTGTTTATGGCTGGGGTCCACCAGACCGGGCACCTGCCTTTGGTGGAAAGGGTCTTGATTTTATTAGGGATTGCTTGATCCATACATTCCTGGAGGTGCTCGTAGAAGGCATTTGTAAGGGTTTCAGCAGTGTGGGTTGTGGTTTCCACTGGCTCAGGGGCCTTGAAGGATACTTCTCCAGTCTTAAGAAGTGTGAAGTTTGCTTTTGAGAAGTTCTTCACTGTGGCCTTCAATCATTATACCATCCCCCACTCCCTTTTTGTGCTTGAATGATGCTGTTTGATTTGCTGATGTTTAGTACAGCCATCAATAATGGGTCAGAGGATGCCTTGAATGCCAGACACAGGTTGCCTCTTAGCAGTCTGTGGGATACTGATTACAATGACAGGGCTTTGAGTTGGTCCATGTACAACATGTTGTTTAGGCCTTGTATCCTTTTAGTAAGGTTCTAGGTGTTGCATGT
>NC_056736.1:285180422-285212922 GCF_019279795.1 Protopterus annectens | reverse complement strand
CACGGTACATTCAGCAGTTGTGACTGAAGCCAAGGTAGCAGGACAGATACAGGGCTGGTATAATGGTTAAGTTGTTTACCTTACAGACACAAGGTACAGAGCATGATGCCCACCCTTGAGTGAAATTGGTTAGGCTTAAAATGGCCCACAATGGCAGCTAGCCTAGTACATACCTATGAGCCTTTCTTACAGAGGAGAAGAAACTGAATATCTGTTACATTAGAAAAGTAGATCGATACAAACAGGGCAGAGGTCAAGCTAGCTCAATGACATGCTATTTATCATTGATTTCTGCATTTCTGTACTCCAGCAGGGTATAACCAGAGGATTAGATATATTTGCATTGATAACACATTATAGCAAAACACAATCCATCATAACTTAGATCATCAGAAACATACATTGTTGAAAAAGTGAACAGATCAGACAGGACACCATCAAACTCTGTCTTTGTAATATATGTTCCTGACGTAAAATAAGGACAACAGAACAGCAAGTGCTCTACTACAAAGTCCATAATTAAAATCCCAAGTGAACCACAACTACTAACTAAAACAAGCATTTATGTGGGATATCCCAATGTGGGACACACACACACACACACACACACACACACACACACACACACACACACACACACACACATATATATATATATATATATAAAAACTCCATGATTGCACAATGCACCACATTTTCCATGATATGCTTGATTAAAACAAAGTCAAGTACAACAAATTCAACAAGTGCAGTAGATGACTAAAGCTGCACACATCACAAATGGTTGTCAAAGTCAGTATTCAAGTGATTGCAAAGCTCCTCACCAGACATGACTAAACAAATGACAGCATTACTGTGTCAGCTATTTAAACCTACTCTTTGATCATTCTTTCCTGGCATAATTTCACAATTGTATTAAATATAGCTTGTACTAAAACATGAATATAACTGCTGCTGTCCAGTCAGCTTTGTATTCTGTTATTCAATTGGAGTTGCTTATCATCAGTTGAAGTTTAGCCAGCAAATTATGGCTTTCTCTTTATATAGCCTACAGATTATATTATATCCATTTGACAGAAATATAACAGCTGGGGAGAAAGAAAATGAACACAGGATTTTTAAATTCCTGTTTTAATATATTTTTTAAATTAATTACATTTTCCAAAATAAAAATAAATTTAGAGGTCATGAGCATTAAGGACAACAAGGAGTACAGTTAAGGAAGTGATCATCAAAGAAAAGTTCTGCTTTGGTGTCATATAAAGGTGTTTGCAAAAAGATAACTCAGAGTGTATATATATATATATATATATAAGGGATGTGTCCAATGCTCATTGCTGATTGCCACACAACTGGCCCCAACTGACACTTGGTGGCAGTCATTACCAGAATACCATAGCTGTGCCTTTAACACAATATTTGTTAAGCATATGTTTGTTTGGTCTCATTTCCTGACAAGGAGTGTATCATATAACTGATTTGTTTGCCGTTAAAAGCATTCTCTAGAGTCTCCTATCTGTTTAAAACTTTCATTTAGTGTTTCGTTACTGTTTTTTCGCTGTGATAAACATTTTTGTAGTGTTTTCTGCCTACAGTAGTGTAGCTAGTAGCTGTAGCACTGTTTCCTAGCCTCCCTCCCTATTGGTGTCTTGTTCCTATACTTGGTAGCTTTGCAGTTGCCCGCCCTAGTGTAAATTTGATCTAAGACACTACTCCCAGTCCATTGTCATTAGCTCATTCTACCTGATACAGAGAACATTTGGGAAGGCCAACCCCTTTAGTTTCTTAACCTTGAATTATCTCCTTTCTCCCTTTCTACTTTACTAAAAAAAAAAAAACTTTATTCAGCTGCTTTTACAGTATTTGTGTTTCATCCTCCTACTCTATCATTTCATCTTGTCTTTTCTGCTACTTGCTCTCTAAAGTGTTCAATTGCATCTTCTCTGCTGCATTTATTACTGCTTGTTTTTAGCCTGTTTAAATTTTAAGTGTCATTCTAAGCCTTTCAGTTTTGGTTTAAGCACTTGGTCTTTATGCCTATCTCTTAGCTCTCCCTGGCCTCTCTCCCTCAGATTCTGACAAATATGGATGGAAAATTTCCTACGGTTTCTCCTTCCAGCTCATGTATGTACATGGACAACCATCTACTACTACCACCTAGAAACACAATCTGTGAGAGATGCAATTACATAAAGACGCTAGAGTCTATGCTCTCTCATTCACAAGCCAGTATATCTGGCACCGAGAAGGTTATCAATACAATCACTACACCTGAAATACCATCTACAACTACACAACACACACCCACATATGCAGAGTTTTTCAACAAAAACAAACCCAAACAAAGGAGACCTCAGAGGCGAAAGCACATGAGAACTCCACAACCCTCCACACCACATACCATGCATAATCCACACACCAGTGTCTCGCAACCACTAAGGCCTAATCACAAACCCAACATATTTGTCATAGGAGACTACATTGTGAGACACACAGATGTGTCTCTCACCAGGCTGGATAAGGAGAAAGTTACGGTTAGTTGTTTGTCAGGTGCCAGAATCTGCCATATCACACACACACTCAAGTCTCTCAACAACAGTTACTGTTATGACTCTGTCATAGTCCATGTTGGCGTGAACAGTTTGAGATGTACCCCACTGGACTATATGAAGAGAGACATGATTGAGCTTGCTGAATATGTGTCCTAGGCAGTTATGTCCCTAGCCTTAAGCAGCATTCTACTATCACGCAGAATGATGCCTCAATACAAACTGAAAATTATTGACTTTAACAATTGGCTTATTTTCTGGTGTCATTCCAGGGGGATCCAGTGCCTGACAGCCTGGGAAGATATGATCGGCAGACCACAATGCTTTGCTAGAGATGGCCTGCATCTGTCTCACTTGGGCTTCAGGCTTTTGACAAAGACCCTTGCCTTCCCCGTAATGCCTTTTTTAGGAAAAGTCATGAGGTCAATACTACCAACATAAAAATATCAACAAAACACAAATTAAAATTAAATTTAAAATGCTGTTAAATGCTAGGAGTATAAACATGAAACTGCACTCATTGCAAATATTCTTAACCCTGGAAGATGCTGACATTTGTGCAGTCACAGAAACTTGGTTCAAAGCTGTGGAAAGCACCCCAGCCTTACCTGGTTACTCATCCTATCATACATTCAGACTCCAAAATGTGGGCAGCAAAGCCAAAGGAGATGGAGTTTCAATATATATTAAAGACACACACACCTCAAGGCTGTTCAAACAGTATGACACACAGGAGACACTCCAGGTGCAGTTAACCATTGGCAAGACCCCTATTTAAATTATAGCTAGCTACAACCCCCCCCAAATTTGACTCAAGATGTCCGCTCCACCTATCTGGACCTCTTGAAATCTATCAAGATTCAACCCTTTACCCTGATCCTGGGTGACTTTAATTACCCAACCATACATCAATGCAAATGCCTTGGAACAGCTAGTCGATACCCCTACAAGAGGTGATAATATATTGGACTTGGTATTAACCAACATGAGTAACCACTGCAGCATCCCTATGGTATCATCCTCCCTGGTAAACTGTGACCATAGAGCAGTCACTTTCAAAGTCACCATCTCCCATGACCCCCCCCCCCTCTTGCTAGGGTCAAACAAAAAAACTTCTCCAAAGCTAATTACAATCTCCTGAGGGATGGTATAAACAGCTTCACAGCCCCCTCCCCCACTGTAGGAACTGGCAAATCTACACTGAAGTACTATACGAGCATTTATATAGATGCATGAGATCAGAATACCTGACAGGACAAAATCATCCTTCACAAGGAAGAGTAAACCTGTCTGGTAGACATCTGCAATAAATAAACTATATAACAAAAGGAAAAAAATTGCTGTCAGGGACCAAGAAGGAACAGATGCCCAGTTGGAAGCAATCTTTCCTTAGCTTGAACAAGCAAATAAGAGCACTAGTGAAATCCTCTAAAGCCAACTTTGAGTCCAAATTGGCCACATCAACTAGAGACAACCATAAGGCCTTCTTCACATATGGCTGCAGTCTCAAAGGAAGCACCCAGATCTGTTCAGAACAGGTGGTCAAGGACACCACATACACAAATGCTGTAGATATAGCCAATCTACTGGCTGACAGATTCAGCAAAAATTTCTCCTCTCTGTCCCCCCATCAGTAAATCAAGACATCCCCAGTACCTGCCCTCCACCCCTTATCTCTAGGGAACAGATCATCACTGGACTATCTAAGCAAAAAATACAGCCTCCATGGGACCCAATAACATCCCAGGCTGCATCCTACAAGAACTCAGGCATGAACTTGCAGCACCATTAGGCACCCTATTCAACCAAAGCCTGAGTACCACCTTTGTCCCAGCCAAGTGGAGGACAGCCACTGTCATCCCTTTATACAAAGGTGGAGTGTCCACTGATCAAGGAAATTATAGACCCATCAGCCTAACTAGTCTGATCTGCAAGGCCATAGAACAGATTATCATGGACCTCATTAACAGGGACAGTGGCAACCTCCAAACACTCAACCCCACACAGTTTGGCTTTGTCAAGGAGAGATCATGTCTGTTAAATCTGGTCGACTTCTTTAAGACAGTCACCAAAGCCATGGATGAGGGGAAGACGGTGCACACCACCTACCTTGACCTGGCCAAAGCCTTCGACACTATTCCCCACTTGGGCATAGTAGATAAACTCTATCAACTAGGCATCACTCCATATGTTACCAGATGGCTAGCAAACTGTCTCACTGATAGAACCCACCTAATCAAAATAGGGGAAGCCACCTCAAGCAGTGGACTCGTAACGAGCAGTGTACCCCAGGGATCGGTCTTGGGGCCTCTGTTATTCAGGATATACTTCTTTGAGGTGCAGGCCAAAACCAGTGGGCTACGGCTGACCAAGTTTGCAGATGAGCTCAGTCATCAATTCCCCAAGTGATGTGGACATCCTTCAAGAGGACCTCACCCAAACAAATGACTGGTGCCAGAAACATTTCCTCAAGCTGAATGCCAAAAAATGCATCATCATCTCCGCTGGGGAGAGTGACGTCTCCACATATTATCACATTAATAACAACATCCTAAGTACATAATCAGTAGTGAGGGATTTGGGCACCCAGGTTGATAGCAACCTGACTTTTGACCACCGTTTTGCTTCCATTGTACGGAAAGCTTTCTACATAGCCCACCTTAAAAGTAAGGGTATCTCATCCAGAGAAAAAGAAGTCATAAGATCCCTGTATTCTTTCCTTAGAAGGCCAATTATTGAGTACAATGCCCTCTTCAGCATGTACCACGCAAAGCACATGCAGCAGCTGGAGAGACCACAGAGGTTTCACACCAGGAGAATCCAGGGCCTCAAACAGCTACTCTACACAGATAGGCTAAAAGCCCTATCCTCATACTTAGTTTCATACAGACTCCTCAGAGATGACCTCTGTCTGGCATAGAAAGCAATCTCAGACCCTGCTTGATGGGACTGCTGCATATCCGCAAGTCAAACTCCACTCGAGCAACCCGTACACGTGACCTCAACCTGGTCTGTGAGATCAATAGGACTTGTTGGTGGGACAGATTTGTGTCCCAGAGACTCTTCCATCTGTGGAATAGACTTCTTCTCCACATGAAGCACAGTACCTTATTATCCCTTTTTAAGCGCAACCTGGATAACTGGATGGGAAACAGAAAATACACTCCTGGGATTCCATCTATGTCCCTGCTGGACAGGGGCTCTGGATGCTGACTTGTCTAAACATGGGCTGACCTCTTGGCTAGGCTTATAAGAACCTCAGGGCCAATAGCCTAGTAACTTCCTATGATCCTATGATCCTATGACTCTACTAGAAATATCACTGATCACTCAGCTGAAGGCTGCAGTTGCCTAGTGATGTGCCAAAGGATATTCTTATTTTCTGTACCATTTCACTTAATTTCAAGCTGGAGCAAAGCTCCAGGCAGGGGGGGTTAACCTCCAAAAGGGAGACTCAGTTGAAGAACAATTACTCCCCTACTTACACAAATCAGTAACATTTAAATGAATATCCTCAGCACTGCCCCACTCTGGTTGGTCTACTGATAAGGGTGGCTGCAGCCATGAAGTGAAAACTCCTGGCAACTATAAGCATCCACTATAAATTTCAGAATCCATAAATGTACTCCCCACATACAAACACACTCACACTCCCGCAGTCTCACACACACACACAGACACACACACACACACACACACACACACACACACACACACACACACACACACACACACACACACACACACACACACACACACACACACACACACACACACACACACACACACACACACACACACATCACTGAAATCCAGAATACTTAATATACAATGGTGAAATGTCAAAATGTTGAAAGTTTAAAATGTTAAACTCAAATTATATACTAATACCACAGATTCCATATGTACACTACATCAGCGCATGGCCTATCAACAAACAATATGACTTACTTGTTAGTGAGACTTGGAAATGAGCTCTAATGCGTGTCTGGTGGTGGAGGTGGAGGGTCAAGTCCAGCTCTCTAAACATGTGTGTAAGTAGACATTTTTATTTAAAATTTCAGCATTTTGACATTTCAACATTATACATTCAGTATTATGACTTTCAGTATACTGCTATTCAGTAAGTTGTTAAAACCGGTAAAATACCTACTCTGCAGCATGTGTATAGAACTGGACTTGTCCGCCACCCCCAGCAGGACCTATATTAACACTCATTTTGAATTTTACTGACGGGACTGATGTTGTTTGTTGACTGGTTGTCCACAGGCACAGTGTACATACATGTATACTATTAGTAGATATTTTGAGTTCAACATTGTAAAGTTTCAGCATTTTGACATTTCAGGATGTTGCATTCAGTATAATGACTGTGTACTACATTTCAGTAAGTTATCACATACTCGTGACTGTTTAGCTGCTGAACTTGGGAAATACACTGCTCATTGTCATGTCATGTAGTGTCTATTGTTATTTCACTGGTTGCCTTTACCAGATGATTTATCATAGCTAGAAAATACAGAGTTAAGGAACTTAGTCTGAATCGAGCAAGCAAACATGAGAGAGAGCGAGAGAGAAAAATGCAGAGCAAGCTGGCAACACAGAGATAGGCAGAATTCCATGGCACCTAAAAGGGAGCAGATGTGCTGCCTGTTACGTGTATATCATGGCCACTACTTCTTCTGTGTTTCACATTCATGACTTCTGGGTATAGACAGGGTTCTGAAGAGGAGTTCCCAGGAATCTACATTTGAAGAATAAAGACGCTGTAGAATGTGTCCCTGATACCTGGATAAGGAATAGGAGCTGTTGTTCTGTAACAGAGAAAAAAAAAATAAGTATCCAAGTCTGCATGATAAAGTGTGTTGAAAGGAAAAACATACTGGTTTCTGCAAGTACTATTTCTTCTCTAGACAGCGTTGGGAACAGACTTTAATCAGTGAAGAAATACTGATATTGTGTTGTCTAAAAAAGGCCACATTGATATAATCTTTGGAAAGACTTTAATATATGCATGTGTGGTGTGGTGAACAGCTTGGCTTTCTGAACTAGCATTTATAGAATAGCATTGCATTGCTGATGGTTTCTTTTTCATTATTCCTCATACTTTTTTTTTTTTTTTTTGCAAAAGTGTAAACAATCTTCAGCTTAAAACTGGAAAGTTGTTTCTGTGCCTGTTTTGCTACTGCAAGCACAGGAAAATGCTACTAAATACCAGCAGTACGCGTGAGTATATAGGGAGCCAGCTGACACCATGTTATCAGTTTTTTCTTGCCCCCTAGAAGTTAGAAGCCCCCTGGATGAACAATAAAGCAAGGGTCCTAGACAGAAAATAGGCCAAGCAAGTAGAACACCCAGGGGTCCACTGGCTTGGGAGGAAGATAGAAACAGACTACTATTGTAGGCAAAGTGGGAAGGAGGGAGGGAAAGAAGACTGCAACAGTGAATACACTCAGCCATTTAGATTTATGGCAAGTGTACACAACTGTACTATACTCTTCATGTTTCACTGTTGCAATCCTGACTTATGGCATGATTCCCAAAGCCGAGATGAGGGTGCAGGGTCAGTCTTAGGTCAAGTGGTACCCTAGGCAAAAGGGATCACCCCCCACACCACCTTGTGCCTTCATTCTGGTCTATTTACACCATCCAGTTTACTGGAAAAGCACCCCTGCTAGAGAGGCGCCCTAGGTGGCCACTTAATTGGCCTCTGCCAAAGGCCAGCTATGTGAGGGTGGAAGGAAGATTAGGGAGAGGAGAGGATGCCCTGAAGGATGGCAGTGGTGAATCCTGCTGTAGACCTGGAAAAGGCTGATAAGTGGTAGTGTTTGGTAAAAGTATGCACATATGACCAGGAAGCAGCTTCCAAAATGTATTTGGTAGGGACTCCTTTCAGGAAGGCAACGGAGGTAGCAGTCACCCTAGTAGAGTAAGTGTTGACAACTTCTGGTGGCTTGTTATCATGATGGCTGTAACAAAAGGAAATACAGTGAGAGATCCACTTGGAAATAGTCTGTTTGGAAACTGGTTTCCCTTCAGAGCCAGTGACAAAAGGACACAAAGAACTGGTCTGATTTTCTGAAAGATTTACTTATGTCAAGATAGTAGCAGAGCTGTCTATGCACATCCAAGGACTGAAGCATTCTCTCCCCTTAGTTCTGAGGATTGGGGAAGAAGGTGGGCTTGATTCAAGATTGTGTCCATGACCACCTTGGGCATAAAGGATGGGTTATTCCTGAGGAATACTCTGTATTGGTGTATTATGCGAAATGGTTCCACTGCCATAAGGTCCTGCTGCTCAAAGACCCTCCTAGCTGAGGTGATAGCTAGTGAAAGGGTAGTTTTCCATGTTAAAAATTTTAGGTAAGCAGAAGCTGCTGGTTCAAAGGGGGATAGGGTAATTTTTCCATAACAAAACTGAGGTCCCATGGAGGTGTGAGTTGCCTCCTGGGAGGTCTGATGTGGATCACTCTGCTAAGGAATTGTTTCAGTAGGGGGTGTGAAAACATAGGAGGAAGAGTAGGGATATGGGCTAAAATGGCAGTCGTAAATTTTGATGGAAGGAAAAGATATGCCTCTGTCAACCAGGGTAGTCAGGTAATCTAAAATGGCAGAGATCTTGGCTGAATTAGGGTTGATGTCTTGCTGCTGGCACCAGATGGAGAATCTTTTCCACTTGGCTGAGTATGATTTCCTAGTTCTAGGCCTACTGGCCTCTTTAAGAATGTCTTGAACTTGTTTGCTTAGGGCATGCTCAGTGGTGGATGCTGGAGGAGAATCCAGACTTAGAGTCTGAAAGTCTGCAGATAGGGATGCACAAATCTCCCCTTGTCCTGAGTCAGAAGGTCCACTCTCTCAACTGCCATTGTTTTTTATCAGTTATACTTAGTAGCAAAGGATAACAGTGCTGCCTGGGCTATCAAAATGACTCTTGGGGCCTCTTCCCTGATTTTTAGGAGGACCCAAGGAAGAAGAGGCAATGAGGGATACTCATAAAGGAAAAAGTGGGTCCAAAGCATCTGTCTTCCAGACTGTGAGCAGTTTCTTCTGGAAAACAAGTTCCTGTTGATGTGATCTGCTAGAGTGTTTTGAACACCTGGAAGGTATTGTGCCATGAGGTACAACACCAGAGCATGAGCTGTCTCCCAGATCTGCATAGCTAGTTGACACAGAGGGCAAGACTGAGTGTTTCCCTGTTTGTTTATGTACCACATGATTGTGGTGTTATCTGTTTTGACTAGTAGAACCCTTGGTTTCCATTTTTCTTTGAAAGCTACTAGATTCAACTGCCATAAGTTCTTTCCAGTTTAATGTACTTGTCTCTGACCTGAATTTCCCATTTGCCTTGGGATTGAAGGTGTTGGAAATGAGCCCCCCACCCCCAGGCTGTCTCTGCGGCATCTGTGGTTAGTGTTTGGCCCTGAGGGGTGAACTTAAATGGGATACCCAGATTCTAGGCACAAGCTTGTGCCCACCACACAAATTCTTACTTGAGATAAGGATCAGCTGAATTTTGGTTGGCAGGAATTGTGAGTGTTGGCACCACAGATTCTTGAGGTACCACTGGAGTTTCCTTATGTGCAGCCTAGCCAGAAGAATCATGAGGATGCAAGATGCCATGTAGCCTAATGCTCTGATGAATTCCCTGATAAGAGCCATTGCCTCTGCATAAAGCTTTGGAAATACTGAGTCAGAAAGGCGACCTTTTCTAGAGGGAGAAAGGCCTTTTGAAAGGAAGAATCCAGAACAGCCCCCAGGAAAACTATCCAGGTGGATGGGTCTGTGTTGGATTTGTGTAGATTTATGGTTAACCCCAAGGAGGTGAGGAGGTTCTGAGTAAAGGCGAGATCCCTGAGGAGCTTTGACAGACTCATGGATTGAATAAGGCAGTCATCTAGATAAGGATAAAATTGGAACCATATTGTTCTGCAGAAGGCAATCATAGGGGCTAAGCACTTTGTGAAAACCCTGGGAGCAGCAGACAAGCCAAAGGGCAGTGCAGAGAATTGAAAGTAACTGGTACCTGCTCTAAAATGTAGAAAGCTTCTGCATGATTCCTCTGTAGGAATGTGCAAATAAGCATCTTTTAGATCCAGTGTGACCATTAAGGCCTGAGGAGTTATCCATTTTTAGAGTCAATATTTTGAATTTTGGTGCCAGCAGGGACTGACTGAGGGTGGGCAGGATTGGAAGAGGGCAGCAGCCACCTTCATTTCTGGGAACTAGAAACAACCTGGAGTAGAATCCATTTCCTTTTTGGTGTTCTGGGATTGGTTTCACAGACCCCCGTGAGCACAGATTGAGAATTTGAGAAAGGGCCTTTGCTCTTTGATTTTCTGGAATATCTGGTTAACCTGATTATCTTAATGACTCTTTGAAAGTGAGCCTGTAACCATTTGAGAGAATATGCAGAGCCCACTTGTCTGAAGTGATGAGGGACCAGTTTTCTTTGAACAGAGATAGCCTTCCTCCTAGTCTTCCTCCTATCTTTGTGGGAGAGGGTGGGGGCAAGGGAAGGGGAATGGGAGAGTCATTGCTGCTCTCTGCCAGGACCTTGTGTCCTAGAACTCCCTTGCCTGGGGTTTCTGAAGACCACTCCCTGGGCCGGGTCTATATCACATAATTGAATGATTAATTCATTGAATACATAATAGTCGAACCCAAAATCTCGAAGTAATAAAATGCCGAAATGTTAAAAACATGAAAGGAATGTTATCGAAACGTTTTAGTTGGCCCACTGGTATTAGCTGACCTAGGACGTGCTTGCGGCATTGTGTCACTGCTAATCTTTTCTTTTTTAAATATTAAAACAAAAATTACTATTATATAAAATGGTAAACAGAATACATTTTTAACAGGTAAATGTGCACTATGTTCAAATAATCCAGAAACTATATAGTAATTATTTCCGGAAGTTAAGTAACACCATATATAAATAACAATGCAGGCCATTAGACTTTGTGCATTATGGAGCATAAATTCTCCAACTATGGTCGAAATATCACAATCAGCTCCTGGGATTCTAGGTAACATTTACAAGCTTGTAATGTCTCAGAAAAATAGGGCAATGTTACATGTTGATTGCTCGATTGTCTAGGAATACACCTGCACTAGTAGTGGACGATGTAGTTGCAAGCACTTCAGTAGAAAGTACTGTAAGTTTACCATCCAGACGTTCTGTGCTACAGCAAGTAAATCGAGTTAAATGTCAAGAGATGGTTACTTACAGAACTATCGAAAGTGCACTAGGTTCAGTAGATACTACTAAGTATACATTAAAGGAAGAAAGCTTTATTCAGAAAAGAATGGTAGATTTAAACAATAATGTGCATGTTCTGGTATTTACCACTAAAGAAAACTCACAAGACTTATGCTGTAGTAAGATCCAGTTTATGGATGGAATCTTCCTAACAAAAGGAAGCCTTTGCCGCCAGTTGAACTCAATACATGGATTGTTGACCTTTCCCGAAAGTACTGAAAGTTTACCTTTAGTATATTTTTTAATGTCTAAAAAATCTTTCAAGGCTTACAATTATTTATGGGAGTGTTTGTTTGAGTTGTTATGTTCTGTTCAGTACGAGCCTACTGTGCAATTTATTCTTACAGACTTTGAGATGGCAGCCATAAAGAGTGTAAAGCATAATTTCAGCAATGTAAACAGTAAAGGATGTTTATTTCACTTCAGTCAGGCAGTGTAGCAGAAAGTTCAAAGCCTTGGTCCTTCTACACTTTATGGCACTAGCACAAAATTTCAGCTAGCAGTAAAGAGACTAATAGCATTAGCTTTCATAGATGAAAGTGAAGTAGTATCTACTTTTCTAAGACTTTGTGACACCTTTCCACCTGAAGGCAAAGACCTTTTGACATATTTCTCGGACGTTTATGTTTTAGGACAACCGAGAAAACAACACACTAGAACCAGTGCTATTGCACGATTTCCACCCATATTCCCAGTAAAATTCTGGACTGTATCTACATTAAATGATCTGCAGTTGCCTAGAACCCAAAAATTAGGCATCTGCAGTGTTTACTAGATAGGCATATTTGTGAAATTCCAGCTGTTCTTGATGTGCTCATACAGGAACAACAAAACAAGACTGGAATGCAGGAATACCAAAGAAACAAACATACTATTGTAATGAAACAAGCTGACAAGGGAGGTGCTATTGTTGTTATGGATTGTAATGCCTATAAGACATCTATGCTCAATTTTCTTCAAGATGAGAATGCCTTTAGAAGAATATCATATAATGATGCTTAGAAATGCATTAGTAATGTCAATATGTATATATATGAGCTACAAACTAATGGTGAGATAGATTTAGATTTGTTTCACTTTTTTACAGTACCCTGTCCCACTATTCCCTTATTATATGGGTTACCAAAAATTCATAAATGTTTAGATAACCCACCCATGAGGCCCATTGTCTCTGGGGGTGGGTGGATAACTGAACCGATATCTGTTTATCTACAAAAGCGTTTGTACCCCTTATTATTGGAGTGTCCTAATATCTTAAAGGACACAGGTGATTTTTTAAGCAAACTTTCAATTTGGTATAACAGTCTATGTAACAAACTCGATTCAGGTTATTTATTTGTAACCTTAGATATAAATTCTCTTTTTACTGTCATACCAAATGAGTATGGCATTGAGGCTATCAGACAGTTTCTGAGTAAGAAAATAGATATACCTACAGGTGATGTTCAAAATATATGTGCATTATTAGACTTAGTTTTGAGCAACAATGTATCTATGTTTGATCAGTTTTTGTTTCTACAGCTAACCGGTGTTGCGATGGGAACAATTGCTAATACATATGCTAACCTAGTCTTGTATCAATGGGAATTAGAGTTTATACATGATGGTGTAAAATTTTTGAACAGTAATATTTGCTTGTACCAGAGGTTTGTGGACGATTGCTTTATGGTTTGGAAGGGATCACGCTCTGATCTGCAAGATTTTATAGTATATTTAAACAGTAGTACGAGCTTCTTGGTTTTTAAGGAGATTATATCTGAACATGAAGCAATTTTCCTTGATGTTAAGATATATAAAGAAGAGGGTACTTTACAAACTACTATTCACAAGAAGGATGTGCATTAGGGTTGCCACCTTTTCAAATGGCCAAAATGGGACATTTTGAAGACACACATCAGATTTTACAGGCCGACACATACCCACGGTCAGTACAAAGGATAGAACTTAACTTTTTTGCCTAAATAAAAGCTTATTCTTGTAGCATTTTAGTTGCTTATTCAATGTTTTGTAACATTTAGGTATTTTAGATACAGAATAACTGTTTTATGCAACTATTACATAAAATATGGGACATAATTATGTCCTACAATCTCAGGACATTTGCCATTTTTAATATTTTCTCTCAGGACACAACTGCCCAAAGAGGGACTGTCCCTCCCAAAGTGGGACAGGTGGTAACCCTAATGTGCATACTAGTAGATACTTACATTATAATAGTATGCATGCACCCCATGTTTTTAAAGGAATTGTTAAAGCTCAATTTTCACGAGTCAGTAGGTTAAATACAATCGACTCTGTATTTTATATACAGTTAGATGAAATGTTCAATGAGTTTGTTAAGAATGGCTATGACTTGGATATATTGGAAGAATTGAAGAGAATGGTAATACTTAATAGGGATACTACATATAAACCTTACCTTAGGACAGACGCGTGTATGAATAATCATGTGATCATTACATCAGGATCTAACATTGGAAATATAGTTAGAACTAGATATGTTATGAACTTTAGTAGTAGAACAGGTTCGGTTAAATATATCATAGCCAAATACTGGCCTGTGTTGATGGCCTGTCCAGAGGTTAGGCGAATTTTAGGTGAAAAGCCTTACTAATCATATAGGAATATGAGAAGTATTAAAAGCTTATTATGTTATAAAGATTTTAATTTTGGCTTAAAGCTGAATGCTTCCTCTGATCGTATTGGTACTTTTAAATGTATGAGCTGTTCTTGTTGTATAGACATTGCTGCTACCCCTAATTATGCATTTATTTATCCTGTTACTTTAAAAGAGTTTTACTTTAAATCAGTAGCATTCTGTAACAGTGTAAATGTGGTGTATTTGGCTACTTGTAATGCCTGTTCAGCATTCTATGTGGGCAAGACCACACGTAAACTTAAAGACAGAATAATTGAGCATAAGTCAGAGGTTAGAAGGTAGGTTGAGAATAATGCTCTTTTCAAGCATATTAAAACATATGGGAATACGCATTGCTTTAAATTTAGATGCCTAGATTTAGTTAAACCTCATAGTAGGGGTGGTGATATTAATAATGTTTTAGATATTAAGGAATATGAATGGATTTTAAGACTAGCAGTGGATTCTTCACCTGGATTAAATTCTACTGTTAGCCTAAAGCCTGTTTTAAGTAAAATTCAGCGTGTTAAGCTATTTTAAATATTTTAAATATTTTTGCATTTTGTATATATGTTATATTATATTGTGTTTGTCGGTCATGTGATTTTGGCTGCTATCATGTGTTTTTTGCTCCTATTTAAAGCAAGCTGCTTTTGTTTCAGTGATTGTTAGTATTGAAGAAGGGTTTCACCCGAAAGCTTTGCTGTGATATATTAAATTGTTTTCTGCCTACGTTCGTTTGTTTCTCATACAGGAACAAAATAGGGTAAATGAGGTGAGAATACAACTTAAAGCAGGGTGTCCTCAATCACCAAAGAAGCGTAAAACTATGGAAAGGCAAAATCATTTACAGCTTGTATTGCAAAGATGAGCAGAGTACTCTGTAGATGACTTTTTAAATGCTGTAGCTATACTGATGAAAGTGTAGTTCAATAATGCATCACAGATGTATATACTTTATTTTACATTTAAGTCCCACTTCATATAGTTAAAGACATTTAGATTTAGGGGAACACTGTTAGTTAAGGTAATTACATTATTGTGTGCTTCTTTTACATAGTTTAGGTACAAGTTGTACTGTTAGTTCCAGGCGTGCATTCGTTGAAGGTTTGTTGTCAAGCTGGTACCTCGGCGTTTTGTAAAAAAAATCTACTGCCAATCATTAGCGGACCGGAGTTCCACTGTGGCAACCCCTTACCAGGAAAAAGCCGAAAGACAAACAACAACAACATAAGTGTTAGGAGCTAAAACAGTTTGTTATAGTGGTAGTGATCATTTACGTTACTGAATGCATGGGTTTGAAGGAGCTATAACAGTCCATTATAGCGGAAGTGATTATTTACGTTACTGAATGCACAGGGTTTGATGTGGGCCAACTATTCTAATTCGACATTTTGAATTTCGGCAATTTCAGAGTTCGCCATTGTTGCAGTTCGAGATTTCAGGGTCGACCATTGTGTATTCGACCAATTAATCATTTGATTACGTGATATAGACCCGACTGGACCTTTGTGATTGGTTCTGCCTTTGAGATCTTTCTGTCTGGGGTTTCCTTTGCCTGTTTTTTGACTGAGAAAGAAAGGAAAAGTGGGAAAATTCCTACTAAACATAGGAGGCTGAACTTGGAGGAAGTCTTTTACAGTCTGCATAGATTTTGCTTTATCTTCCATGTTTCTGAGCACAGCTTCAGCTTTAGGTCCAAAGAGGAAGTCCTTGTCCAGGGCTACATCCAGAAGGTTGGACTTGACATGGTCCAAGATGGTCTGCTTCCTAAGCCAAGCATGCCTTCTAATGACAGAACAAAAGACTACAGCTAGGCTGCAGGCCTCCAGAGCATCATAGCCACAGTGTAAGAATGGCAAAGGCCTAACAATTCCTTGGAAATGTCCTTGCCCTCCAGGGAAGAAATCTATTACTAAATTTGATCTAAAATAGTTTGTTGGTATTTTATCATATGAAACTGACAGTTAAGGGCCATCATGGCTAGGGTAGTAGAAATGTAAACTTTTGTACCAAACGTATCAAGGCCCCTGCTTTCTTTGTCAGCAGGTAAAGGATTTTTTGAAGACCCTGCCCTTGTTGCTTTTGGTCATGGAGTGACAACTTCTGGATAAGCAGAAGGATTCTTGAAGAGGTACGTATGGGAGTCCAGCACCCTGTAAAGCCTGTCTGGTTTTCAAGGAGCTGAAGGAAAAGAATCTGGATTGAAATAAGAATCAGTAAAACATCCCATCCTCTACAACTTCCAACACAGCCAAAGGTCTGTGTTCTGACAGGTCAAGGAACTCCCTAACCCTCTTTTTTATGTTGTGGGTATTCCTGGGCCTTCCATTGGAAATGTTCCATCATGGCATAGGGAGTTTCCCCAAAAGTGATGCCTTCAGGAGGCAAAGCTGAAGCCAGATTCTATTCAGAATCAGAATATTCAAAAGAAATAAGAAAGGGCCCTCTTCAAAGACAGACTCCTCCTGGTCAGAATCCTCATCAGAGTCAGGAGGATCAGAGAAACCTTCAGAGGTAGGATCCCTCTTTCTTTTCCCTGGGGAAGACTCAAAAGGGGGCTGCCTAGCTCTGAGCTAAGCTTACCAGGTTTTGCTGATATCCCTGTGCATGGAAGCCGGCAGACCTAGGCAAACCTAGGCATAGCCCCTGAGGTAGAACCCTTCTTAGAGGTAGCTCTGGCCTTGGGCCTAGGTATGCCCACAATCCTGATACCACTCTCTCTGGAAGAATGAACCAATGCCGACTGATGCTGCAAAGAGATATCGCCAGAAAAAGATCATTAGAAGCCGAGAACTGCTGAGCAACTCCAGACCCGACAGATGAACTAAACGTCAAGGCATGAGCAGAAGTTGAGGGACCGACAGCATGTCAGACTCCAGACAGGTCTTGACAGAGACCTGCACCACCACCTCTAAGAAAGCATCTCATCTTTCTCAGTGATAATGAGACTCTGGGGACTGGCAGATGGAAAGTGATTGTCATCCAAGGCCCTAAGCTCGGGTCTTTTTTCCTTATCTCTCCTTTACACTTAGGGAGCTCAACCTTGGGATGACACACAGATGGCATTAGACGATGTGAGGTAGATGGGAGACTAAGATGCCTAGCTAAGATCTTGGCCCTATGCCTGATAGTCCTAGAGTTGAAACAGGTACAAAAATGACAATTAGGAATGTTGTGATCAGGGCCTAGACAGGCGACACACAGTGAATGGAAGTCTCTGTGTGGGATTTGCTTACCACAGTGAAGACAATTGTTAAACTTATCTGACAGGGGTTAAAGCAAGACAGCTTCGCTCTGGTACACACTTACGGACAAACTGAAATACTGCTTCAGGCTCTGAGTGCAAGAAAAGACTGATATTGTGCCGTCAGTTGGCTCTCTATATACCCAAGTGCACTGACATTGGATAGGATGTCCACCAGCCTAAGAAATAGGGAGATACTTTGGTAGTCAGGCCAACCAAGGGCTTACACAGCAGGAAATCCCACAGGTCATGACTGTAACAGTGAAACACGAAGAAAATACACAAATGTCAGATGGCGCAGAAGATTAAAACTCTGAGTTGTTAATGAAGAGCTTCCGGTTGTCAAGTGTAGAGTGTTTGATTTCTTCCATCTCCACTTGCCTACTGTATGACCCTAAGCTCCTGGATCACCTCCGAAAAGGGACACTTGTGTCCAGTGGGTGACCTGGTTAACAAATGAATAAAATAAGGCTGAAGAATTATAATTAATTATTGGTAAAGTTTTAATAGTTTCAGCATTAAAATTATTGTGTCTGGACCCAAAGGAAATTATAACAGAGACTCAAACTCATTAGGAGAAAAGGCAGAATCACTCACCCATAGATGGAATGCACTCTTAAACTGATATAAAGACTTAGAACAAGTTATGCGTATTGATAATTTATTCCAACTGTTTGAAAGTGAAATTGAAATGTACCTGTTCTTTTTCATATGTCTGAGCCTGCAAACTTAAATATAAGGCTGCTGTTATGAAATTATATAGAAGTACCAGTGCTATGTAAATTTAACACCTTTCTTAATTCATTATGTAGTGCCTTAAATACCAGATACAAGTGGCCCCTGATGTCACAGCAGGGTATGTAATAACAATACCAAAAGGCCCAATCTCTTGCCATAGGATAAGTCTTTACCAGATGGAATTCACTTGGTGTATCTCTTCAGTACACTTTCCAGAGATGATAGATTTCCCTTCTTATATAATTAAAATAAATAATTATATTCCACTATAGGTTTGATGTAGGTCAATCAAACAAGTATATACTGTGGGGAAGGAATGCACTCATACAGTTTACTGTAATATATATATATATATATATATATATATATATATATATATATATATATATATATATATATATATATATATATATATCTCAAGACCATGAAATGCAGATTTTGGAGGCACCTGCATTACATATGTAAGTGGTAAAGAAAATCTCTAAGTACATTTTCATTATTTAATAAACTGTTTATGGAGTTAATGTATTCTGAAGGGTGGATGACGGCCTGTACGAGCAGAATGACTTTAAAGGCTGATGTCCTAAACTAAATAACAAGAATGTTTATGAAATTCTGGATTAGTGTGACTCAAATAAATTCACCCACAGCCCTCGAAATCCATCTTTTGAACATTCTAATATAACAAAATGTATGAAGTAAATTCCAATCTGAACCACATGTGGGTCACTCTGTTCAGTGTTAGAAGTATTATAGACAAATTGCCAAATAATGAGGCTCTCTTGCAACTTAAACACAACCATATATGTCTGTGTTATAGCACAGATTTAGTTTCAGTGTGAAGCAGCACTCCCTCATTGCATGGTTTCAGTGTCCATCACACATTTGGACCTGCTTGAAACTGTGGGGGAGAATTGATATTAGTCAGACACCCAGTTATCTGTAGACAGATTCCCAGTGATCCACAAACAGACCACAAACAGACCTTATTGGACTTTAAATTACCCTAAACAAGGATCAAACTCTCATTTCATGCTCTTTACTAGGTTGTCTTCTAGGACTAAATTTTACTTCTTTTTCTGAGCTCTTTGTGCTCCCTGTTTCATCTTATGGCATACCCCAGTGCCTCTTGTCCATCTCTTGGTCTACCTAATGCTCATGAGACCCCCTGACTCCTTCTGATTCAAGATGGATCCAGAGTGGACCCTAAGACTATCCTGATCGTCATACCATTAACCTTCCAATGGTGGGATATTGTCTTTTGTGGGTTACCCTGGTACTCCTCCCATGATCTTGTGGTTTCATCTAAGGGGTGGCCATGCAATGGGGACATGCAGCATATCACCATGCCTATGCAGCAGAAAAGTCAGGTTTTATACACTTTCCTCCCCACAGCTATGTTCCCAGCTTCCACCAGAGATTGCCAAGAGGAATGCCAAAATATGACCACTTTCACCTCTTGGGATTGACATAACCATCCCTGCCAACATCTCATTCACCTGAACTGCTGATCGAACCCTTTTCACCTGGGCTGTAGTCAGCGCTTTATCCCTCTACACCATTGTATTGGCACTAAATTCTACTTCTTGCTGTGCAAAGCATATTTTTGTTTGTTACCATACTGACACCGGTTTGTATTAAATCTGAAATTGTGTATTTGACAGTAGATGAAAAAAATACAAATATATATATATATATATATATATATATATAGTAGCAATTTGCTATAGGTTATCTTCCATGTCCCTAGAGGACCAAGAAACCTTTCTAAGTGCACTCACTGAAGTACCCTTAAGTATAAATACTTTTCTGATGGAAGATTTCCGCTATCCATCAATTCAACGAAGCACCCATTCCTCAAAGGTTGGGTATGCTCTAAGACTCCTAGACTTATTAATTGCTAACTACCTTGTACAGATAGCTGACCAGCCCACTCAGTCAAAATCTTCTAGGTGCTGTCCTCGTTTGGTAATGGATTTTTACATGCCAAGTTACCAGCCCTGATGCACAACCTTCAATGAAGGCACGCCCATTTACGCATGCCTCCACACAGAAGACTCTCTAGCTGAGAATCGAACCCGACAACGTCTTGCTGTGAGGCGGCAATGCTACCGCAGCACCACTACCATGGGGAGTACTACTCCTATAATATCGTTTTCTCTGGTCAAATACAATCACAAATCAGTAATTTCAGTAATTTTCTAAACCCACCACATTTAATACATCTGAGTTAAGGATTTTAAAAAGACAAAAACATTAAAAATGAATTTTGATCTCTCACAATGCAACTACAAGTTTTCCAGATCTCCATATAGCCTCAGTTATCTTTTATGCCAATTAATTTTACTCCCATCTAGCAAACAGTATAAACCAAGCAGTCTAAATCAGAAGCAAATATTCTAGGAAATGTAAATATAAATCACCTTTGGTGGAATATCAGCACTGATAATTTATATAACAAAAAAAAACCAGAAATTAAAGTCTATAAATCAAAATCTACCTATGTGAAAGACTATCAAAGAGATCAACAAAAATCTGAAAGTGACCATAAGGATGGTCAAAGTCGAATATGAATTAAACTTAGTATGCAAAGTCATGGGTAATCATAACTCTTTCTTTAACTGCATCAGATGGTTAACAACTAAGACACGGGAATGCTCAGGACTAATTTATAATGGTATTACCCACTCTGAACCTAAAGATATTGCTAATATTCTAACATTTGAATTTAGAGCCAACTTCACACTAGAAAGTCGTTCAAGTTCCACAAATTTCCAAGTCCCTTCCTCCCCCAAGATTATTATAGAACATGCCTTAACTGCACTCTCTGAAACTGAAAATACTACCTGTAGGGGCCTGATTGCTTAATTAAACCACCAGCTACATCATCTGTGAACCCCTCCTAAAACTGCTCAGTTTAAGCACAGTCACAGGCTATGCTTCTGGGGTATGGAAAATGGATATCACTATGCCTTTCCATAAAGAAAGCCCTACCTCATATCCTGGAATCCATAGACCTGTTAGTCTAACAAGCCTAATTTGCAAAGCCTTGCATTATATTTGATTTCATATACTTCAATATAAAATTATTATTGCTCTCAACCTGCAAAGATATGGCTTTGTCAAAGGAAGAGCCCGTCTACTTCATTTAGAAAACTTTTCAGAGAATGTCACTGAAGCTGTCGGCAATGGCCATGCAGTTCACACTGTGTACCTGGATCTGTACAAGCCCTTTAACATTATTCTCTATACTGGAACATAAATAACCTGAAGGCTCTAAATTTAGATCCCTTATGCTTTAAGATGGATAGCAACTGGCTGGCAGAACCCATGAAGTTAAAGTAGCAGGTTCCACCTCAAAAAGCAAAAAGGTGACTAGTGACAGTCATCAGGACTCAGTACTGAAACCCCTCTCGCTTATTATGTACTTCTTAGATGTCCAAACTACTAACCCAGACATGGCAAATTAATTTTGCTGATGACTGCAGCCTCTGTGTTATTGTTTACTCAGCATCTGAGACCATTTTACGACAATAAGGGATAAAACATGCAAATCATTGGTGTGTTAGAATTGGTTTAAATTAAATATAACAGGGTATAGCATTGTCACCTTTGGTAAACATGTCGCAACAGCAGCTTACACTGTACATAATATTCCACTCTAGACTGAAACAGTTATCAAATATCTTAGCACCCTCAAAGTCATCTTCCTATCCATTGACCAACGCATACCAGTAGCAGCCAGGAAATCCTTCTTTCTAGCACGGTTAATAACTAAAGCATCCGGGTCAAAATAACTGATGATTCCTCTATTTTCTGATCTGATATGACCAATTACAACATATAATGCTCCTTTTATTTTGTTTCTATCCAAACATATGCAGCTAGTAAGATCCCAAAGGTTGCTAACTAAGCATATTGCCATCAACATATTGTCTGCTCCTCCAGGTACAACAAACAAAAACAATCTTGTTGAGAATTTTTATATTGACAATCACAAAGAAACAGCTCAACTGGATATCCCTTTAGAGGAAATACCTTTGAGAAAGTCAGAGAGGCCAACAAGCAACAATTCAATTTTCACCAGTCTGAGTACTCCCACCCCACCCCACCCCCACCCCCAGGGGAGGAAGAAGAAGAAAAGGAACTACCAGAGAGGGCATATGAACGGTAATTGATGATTTATTCACCCAGGAGCTCACTACTATGCCCTTCAGGTACTGTAAACATTACTTCTGTTTTTGGATATCATATTTACTGACATGGTGATAGGTCCTGAGCACCATCATTTGTTTTTGAAGGGGTTTAACTTCACCCCCTCCACTAGGGCTAGGGTGGATGACACTCTCCTCAATTTAAAATTATTCACCAGAAAGCTTAATTTTCAAATACTTAATAAAGTTAGTGGCAACACCCCTGACAAGTTTAAGAGGAAAAGTACAGCAATTCCCCCTTTACACCCAATTATCAATGTTTTTGAGAAGCAAAGTGAAAAAAAAATACACACACCATTGCCAAACAATACAAACATTTTTTAAAAACTTTTGGTTAAAGAGAAACAGCTTCTCCAACAACATACTTGGAATTACAATATTAGATTTATGAAACTGGACAAAAGTGGGGGCCTGGTTATTATGGACAGTGCTGACTATTCTGGGTATATGTTACATCTTCTGCATGATCATTGTGTGTACAGTGCTGTTTCCATAAATGAAATCAATATAGCCTACAGAGTCATTAAAGTGCCACTGGATGAGTTGTTGTTATTTGATAAAATTCCACATGGCTTATATGACTTCCTTAGAGTGGATTTTCCTATTGTTCCAAAGCTTTTTGGTATTCCCAAAATCCACTCCAATCCGTCTGACCCCCCCCCCCAATGTCCAGTTGTAGCTACTAGTGGATCAGTTACAGAGCCTGTGGCCAAGTTTATAGACCAAAAAATTGAAAAACCTGTTTGTGTCCTTCATACACATTATAAGAGACTCTTGGGACCTTCTGGATAAACTGAAGGGAATTCCAGCAAAAGATGAATTATTTTTGGTTACATGTGATGTACAAGGTTTATTCATGGTAATACCCCACGAGCTGGGATTGGAGTGGTTCAGAGAGATTGTAAAATGATTTGGCTTACTTTCTGAAATGGATTATGAATTGGTTAGTGAGTTCATGGACTTGGTGTTAAACAACAACTTTCTGACCTTTGAGGGTGAATTTTACAAGCAGACTCTTGAAGTGACGATGTGGGGTGGCATGCACCCCCATGTTTGCAAATGCTGTCTTTTTAAGATGGAAATTAGAATCACTTTTTAAACTCCCCCTTTTTCCAAATGTGCTGGCTACTTCAGATACCTCGATGATATTCTTATCATTTGGGAAGGAAGTGTCGATGAACTTGAAGAATTCATACTACAGTTACAAGCCAGTACCTCCTTTTTAAAGTTCACATATTCCTTTGAATGTGACCAGATTAATTATGTTTACATTGACATCAGAAAAGGAGTTAATGAAGAATTCACTATCAGGAATTACAGGAAGTCCACTTATTGTAACACATTTCTTTTTCTGACCAATTGCCACCCCTTTCATCAGAAGAGGGAGGTAGTAAAAAGTCAATTTATCAGAACGTTTCAGTTGACTTCAGATGACTAACTGCTAGTTAGTCCTTAAAATTCTCAGTAGTTGTTTATGTACCTCTCTATACTTATCTTTCTGTTAACCCCACATCACAATGTTTTTATAACATGTCCACTGAGGGAATGGATGTAGTTCTGTAGATAACGGTACAAACAGATATTATTCGCTACATGTCACCATGAGACATTCGCTATACCAGTGAGCTGCAAACCTGGGAGGACAGATTTTGAAAGCTGCCTGACTCACACCTAAAGTACTTTGTTTGGCCTCCTAGGCCTACTTGGTATTCATAGTAACTAAATAAATAAAATGTCTGTTCAATAAATAAAAGGATACATGTATATGCTAATCTTATTTAAAGACCATCTATTTATCAGGATTATTTATTTTATTTATTTATTTAACATTTATTTACCAGGATAATACGAATGGTCAACTGGTGTCTGTTTTCAGCAGAGTCCTGGGGAGAAAAGCTCCAGACATTACAGAAAATAAAGTAATGGCAACAATTAGTTATAAAAATATAATAGAATATAAAAATGTAAATTTAGTTACAAAGTAGATTAGGAGAGATGTTACAAAGTGAGAGATGATAGTAGATAGGAAACATATTATTATGCATAGTAGAGGAAATATATACAGTATACATAATGAGTGTAGGTAGAAGACATTATTCCCATGCATTTACCAAGGAGCAGCAATATATACAATATCTATAGTAATCATCGGTAGATAAAAAAGTTGGTGATTACCAGAAGCATAAGTGAATAACAGTAGGAACTGCTATAAAGTTAAGTCTTACAGCTGATGTGGATCCAGGAGGTGGGTTGCAGTTACAAAAGCAGTTACTGCAGAGGTATGCTTTAAGGCGATTTTTGTATGAAGAAATACAGTTTTGTATTCTGAGGTCAGGAGGCAGGGTGTTCCATATTTTTGCAACTTCATTAGTGAAGAGGGAACTATTTTTGGATGGAATTGTATTGATCAGGGCTTTATTACTGAATCGTAGGTGTCTGGTTGAGTTGTAAAAGTTTAGGAGACCAGTCAGGGCAGAGTTTTTCTCAGAATAGTATAATATTTGGTGGGCTAGGTTGAGTTGGTGGTAGCATAGTAGACTGGGGAGTTTGAGTCAGTGTAATATGTGTAGAGCTTGGCAGGGGTGGGAGCAAGATTTGGCATTAGTTGCAAACCTTGCGATTATGTTGTAGCAGGTGGAGTTTGTTCAGGTCAGTTTTATGTAGGCTTATTAGTACTGGGAAGGCATAAAGTAGTGTGGACAGGAGGTGGGTTCTGGCTATATCAGTTTGAGCCTTGGAGGTGAGGTACTTTTTGTAGTGATAAAGGGTACCTAGTTTTTTATGGACTTTGTAGATAGTTAAGAGATGCGTCTTTTGAATTTTAGTTGTGGGTCAATTGTAAGTGGCGTCTGATACTGGGGTGATGAGTGTCTTATTTGTTGAGAGTCTGGAGAAGATGGGGTCATTGGCTTTGATTGGGTAAACAACATAAATTGTGTTTTCTTGGGGTTTAATATCAGTTGTTACTTACTTAACCAGTTTTCTCTCTGTAAAGGATTCTTGGGCTTTTTGCTGGAGGAGTTGGATGTTTGCAGCAGTGCAGATCAGGGTTGTGTCATCAGCATATTGGACTATGTCAGCTTTTGTGGTTGCTAAATGACGTTGGCTTGTAAAGATGTTAAAGAGAAGGGGGCCTAAAATAGAACCTTGTGGGATGCCTAGTGTGACAGGAAGTGGGGGGAAATAGGGAGTTGAGCCATTTGACAGACTGTTGGTTGTTGTCTAGGTAACTTTGGAACTAGAGTAGGGAGATATTGTTGATGTTGAGGTCAGAGAGGTATGTTAGGAGGTTATTATGGGAAACTGTATTGAATGCTTTGGATAAGTTTAGAAAGGTAGCAGAGACTAGGTTGCCTTGGTTTCTGAGTGAGTTTATAGTGTTGGTGAAGTTAACTAGGGTGATGGTGGTGCTGTGGGATGGGCAGAATTCATGTTGGGATTTGGAGAGGAGTTTATTGGAGAAAAGGTAGGTGAGGAGTTGATGGTGGCTGCACCATGATCTAAGTGGCCTTCAGATGGTTATAGTAATACCAAATAGTTTGCTGTTCCTTTGCTCTTTCCCTTTTGCACTGTTTATGGGATTAAATGCATACTCCTCAGTTCCCATTTTACTGTAACCAGTCCCGTTTCCTGAACCACTTGAATGATAATTTCTTATGTATCATTAGCATTTGGCCATTGTCCTATCATTGCACTTTCCAGGTCATCTGAATACAATGGCTTGTTTGGCATCAGGCACCTGGTCCATAAATGACTTTCACACAGTTTTCTTTCAAACCGATCATTGATACCTACTTGAGTTCGTGTTCTATACTTTGAAAAATGACATTTTCTTCCTTCCTTCCTGTAGGATTAAAATATTCATTTAAAATATTTGCCTTTTCAATATCTTCCTGTTTTCTTTAATATGATATTTATTGACCTTATATTTAGCTTCCTTTCTTTAACTGTCTTCAGTTTGAAGCCCCATGTCTACTTTCTTTATCCTGTTTATTCTCCTATACTACTTTCAGGCATAGTTCCTATTTCTCATCTTACTGGTTTCTTTCATCTTGCATGGTGAACATACTCCCCAAAAAATAAAAAATGGGAATGCAAAAGATAATTACCAACCCATCCACTAGGAGGTGTGCTTCTGTTTATCAACAAAAATATAATTCCTCACCACTTAGTAAGGTTCTTTAGTTCTCATAAATTAGTCCTATAGTTTGTACCTTTGTTGTCATAAATGTAGTATTTCTATTTTCGTATCCAATTAGAGAATGCCATCTGGAAAAGCTGAATGGAAGAAACATCTCCTCAGGTTTTTCTTGGTCCAAATAATTTTCCCATCTGATTTAAAAATACAGCACTGGCAAAGCGTGTGCAGATTGGTTCCAGCTGTGGTGCAAAAATAACCTTTTCACTTCAGGGATATTTTAAATAAGCCTACCATTTCCCACTGCTGCTTGTAGTTACTCCTGTAAATGTCGATGCCTTTGCTAATCCATATATTTTTACTTCAAGATGTTATAATTGAACAAGTTGCCTCAGTCTGTTACGTACCTTAGAAAAGCCTGAAACCCATCAGCTTCAATGTCCACTTTTGCGCAGACAGAGGCAATGGCTTGCCTCCCAGCAGCATCCCAAAGAACCATGGCTGCAAGTTGCTGGTCAGTAGCTGATTGATGGCTTTACAGGAATCTGGTACAAAACTGCAGAACTGATATGGATTTATATTAGAAAGAAATCAACTCCCACGCAGCTGTGGCAGTTCAGATGGGGGAGATGCCCTTTTCCTTTCTGACAGATCAGGGGTCAGTACCTAGTAACGTCAGTTTGTCATATCAGCTGCATCATCAGAATGGCTGAAGGCCCTTTGATAAGGTTAAAGGCAACAGATCTACACCCTTCACACTGAACAGAATGAAGACTGGACACATAGTTTCATGGCATTGTGCAATCATTTATATCTATTTTCAAACTATAATGCCAATCCAGGTCTGTCTCCAGAAAAGCATTCAAGTAAAAAAAAAAACTTTATGTGTCTAGGTTTGGAACAGTGCAAATAGTACACATACTGGAGGATTATACCTACAGAAAATGTATAATGTTGCAAGTATACAATAAAAAAAGGATTACTAGCATTGCATTTCTGAATGCATATAATTTCTGTCAAACTGGCATGACTTTTATTTTTTATTTTTTGTCTTTTTTTGTGTCATGTAACATATCTAGCTAGGTTACTGCATGTATGTTATAAAGGCAGAATAAGATGTGAAATGTGATGAAACAAACCCAAAAACAATTCGCTAAAGCAGAACACCAATCAACATCTAGTTAACTCTGACATGGGCAACGCATATGAATTAGAGCAAAGAAAAGAAATGTCACACTATCCAAGGTAAATTCAAAGGTTTGCTGCTTCTCTTTTGTTGGCTTTGATGTTCCTAACACACCACTGCTACTCTGAACATGGAACTGCCTTTTTATTTTATATATTACAAATCTGTTTCTGGCTTTCTACTGTTATCTATTTGTAACACTGTAAATGCTGTGTGAACAAAGTTCAAAACGATTTATGCCTGATTTTGCAACAGCATATAAATATAAGTAATAAAATAACAAACTAAATGTAAGGGCATTAGCTAGACTCAGCCAAGAGATGAGAGACGCTAAATATCAAAAAACGAGCTTCGTGCAACTTCGTGCAACTAGAAGTAAAGGGCTGAATGACTGTATTCCTTTAAGACCTGCCCTGAAGTCACGAGGTCTCAGGTACTAATTTTTGAATATATTTAATTATTAGTTGGAGGTTTGTTTGTAGATCTGATGAAGCACTTTGTTCCAGTGCGAAAGCGCTCATCACATTTATTTTATTTTATTGGTGTTTTAATGTTTATTTTGTTGTTTTATTAAAGTTTCCTCTTGGTTGGCTCATTTTTTGATAAGTCATAAAATGTCTAAAATAAATAATAAATAAATGCACTTTGGTGATTAATGCAATTAGTGTATAATGTGTGATGAATGTTAGCTATAACTTTTTCCACTTTACATATCATTTGTAAACGGTATATTTATACTTGTACACAATTTTTATTTACGAAAGAATCTTGAATTATAAAGAATAACCTCCCCAGGAAAGCCACAGATTTGTTAATAATAAATTTAAACATAAGAAGCATTCTGAATAAAATGCAAGACCTACACACCACCTTTTCAATGTACTCCCCCTGACTTAAGCCAGAAATCAACAACAATAAAGTAGATCCCTCAGGATATAATATACATAGGCAGGGCAGAATATCCAAAAGAGGTGAAGGCATTGCTTTCCTAGTCAAAAATAATCATACATTGGAAACCATTAACCACACCCTTCAAACCTGTCATAATGCAGAAGTGCTGTGCACCAGAATCAAACTCAAGTCAAAAAAGTACCTAAACATAATCGGAGCCTATATTCCGACAACAGTATCAACACACTCAAATCCATCCTACAATGGTCAGCAAAAACACTCCCCCAGGAGACTATCATACTAGATGATTTCAATATCAACTGGTCCGCTTGTAACTCAACATACCCCACTGACCATATTAATCTCTTCGGCTTCACTCAACTAATCCAAACTACTACCATAATAGACAAAGCTTCAAAAAAAGGAATCCATACTTGACTGGATCCCTACTAACCAATCTGAACTATCATTCCACTCTGGTACTCCTCCTAGTATGCTCAGTGACCACCTTCCAACATTTGTCCTCTGGCATCATGTCAACCCAGTAAAAAACTCCACTTACCGACAAATTTGATTTGCAAAAAACTTATATTCTCAAGACTGTGTCCTCTCTCAAACTCTGCAACTGGAATCCATTACAATTTCTCCCCCTAGACACTGCAGTAAAACATTTTAACACCACCTTCCTAAACATCTTAAATAACATGGCCCCCATTAGAACAGTTAGAATTAAGACCAGTTACGCCCCCTGGCTTATCAAACAAACTGGGTTATTTTTAAAAGAAAGAGATAAAGCTTGGGTAACTTGGGCCCATAAAAAACTGCTACAAATCAGCAAAGATGCCATGAACTAAGAAATAAATGTAAAAATCAAATCAGGCTTGACAAAAAAAAAATCACTACACTGACATACAAACAAAACACAAAAAGAATCCACAGAAATTCCTGACTGCTATTAACAAAATTCTTCAACGTGTCCAAACCAGTACACCTCCCCCTTCCAACATTAACTCAGTTGAAAATATTGCCACCCACTTTAACAAATATTTCACTAAATCCGTAAAAGCCCTCACCAGTACCAATTATTCATCACCACTAATCTCCCCACCTTCACCTATGACAACAACCTCTTTTCCCTACAACTAGTCCCAACTAGCACCATATATAAACATCTTAAGAAACTTAAACCTGCTACCCTGGCCATAGACAAACTGCCTGTCGAATACCTAAAAATCTCAGCTGAAGCCATTTCATACCCAGTCACTTTACTAATAAATTGCTTTGTCTCAGAACAAAAATTCCTATCTCTCTGGAAAATAGCAAATATAATTCCATTACACAAAGGTGGAAACTCAACTGAACTATCAAATTACAGGTCCATTGCCATCCTATCGCCATTATCAAAAATCCTTGAATGCTGCATAAACACTCAAATCATACACCGCCTCTTATTTAACAAACTTCTGTCTAGCACCCAGCATGGATTTTGCCCTTATCACAGCACTACCACAGCCCTTTTGTGCTTCTCTAACACAATTAACCGACACCGGAATGAAGGTTACATTGTATCCTCTGTCTTTCTCAACCTCTCTAAAGCCTTTGATACTGTATCCCATACCAAACTCCTAACTGTATTATCAAATCTCAAACTTAGCTACTTCACACTAACATGGCTCCAGGACTACTTATCTAATTGCAAACAAGCCGTTCAGTGACAAAATCACCTAACTTTTACCTGTTACTTTAGATGTCCCACAAGGGTCTATCCTTGGTCCTTTCCTCTTCAGTCTATTTACCAACAATCTTCATACCGCCACCCTGCATGCTACACTGGTCCAATACGCAGATGACTAATTTCTAATCTGTTCTGCCACAACATTTCCAGAACTCCTAATAATAACACAAGATTTATTTACATCAGTCAAGTCATGGCTATTAGATGCACAACTCATACTTAATCTAAACAAAACTAAGCTGATGTTATTCCATCCCACTGAAGCCCAAACTCCAATCCTGTCATTCAAAGTAACCTCTAGCAACAATTACCCTATCACACCTGTTCCCCATACCAAGCTTCTCGGTGCCATAATAGATCAAAACATGAAGTTTGACCTACATAGTGCCCAAATGATAAAAAAGTACATAAAAAACTTGGAACTCATAGATGTAGAAAATATCTATCCAACAATACCAAAACCATTATTGCTAGAACCCACATAATCTCCACCATTATCTATGCATCCCCCATACTCACTAATCTTAACAAATTTGATCTAGCTAAACTAGAAACATGCTATAACAAAATAGCAAAATTTGCTACTGATTCAACCTTTAGGTTTTACCACTGCCTGCCCCTTAAACAACTATATTGGCTAGAACTACCTAACCTGTTCACTCTTAACCAACATACTACACCCCATCAAATATTTTACGAATATGAGAAAAACCCAGCCTTACAAGGTCTTTTAAATCAACACCTAAACAAAGGCTTACTATGATCCAGCAACAAATCACTAATGGACATTTCTAGAAGTAAAAATACCTCAGGAGACTCTCGATACTCCAACTATGTTGCAAAAATCTGTAATTCCATACCATTTAGCATCAGAACTCAAACTGATAAAGCCAACTTCAAATCCCTTCTTAAATCCCACTTAACTAGCTGTTGGCTATGCACCTGCTTAGACCCAGGCTAAACTATTCACACTTTTTCTTCTTCTGTAGGTACTCAGGCTAAACTACTAACACAAGCTCTCCTTCTTTGCAGGTATTCACTCTTTTTCTTTATCCCAAAATGCAAACATCGTCATTACTCTATCAGACTGTATCATAACTGTATATAATATCATTGCCATAACAGATTCTACCCTAATAAACTGTTCGTATCTATCACTAATGTAAACACGAGAACTCTGACCAATGTATACGCAATCCCACTAACTACCTTTAATTGTAATCGCAATGGAATGTTAAAATTAGTATTGTATATTACAACAATGTACTATGAATGTAAATGTGTATAACAACAGTGTACTATGAATGTAAATTCTAGAATGTAGTACGCATGTTCTATGAATGTAAATACTATAAGGTAGAATGTAAGCACCTCTGTACAGCAAATTCATTCTTCCGCATTTTTATAAATTAGTATTGTGGCGACCCCTAACTGGGAAAAGCCGAAAGAAGAAGAAGAAGTATTTTTAAGTAATTGGAGCTTTTCTCCTCGGGCGTCCACTGAAAATGGGCAACTTGTCCAGTTGGACTTTCCTGGTAAACAAATGTAAAATAAAATAAAATAAAAGAAGTTGACAAGTTAATCCACTGCTTATACGACTACAAGGCAGAGAAATACACTGACACAAAAATTGCCACTATTTATATGTTAACATGCAAGAAGTTAAACTGTTATTCATTTGGATTCATCATTTTAATGTACTGAAACAATGGAAAACATGGATATAAACCACTCTGTGTTACATCATTTTGCTGCAATAGAAAATGTCTCTGTGTAAGATGCTTTTCAGTTATTTATTTATTGGTATTTGATTACTGAGAAATTATGACTGGCTAGGCACCCATTTTCAGTGGAGACTCAGGGAGAAAAGCTCCAAAGTATTACAAAACATTTTAAGAACAATAA